>NC_056750.1:210237629-210292629 GCF_019279795.1 Protopterus annectens | reverse complement strand
GTGGCAGAGAAGTATATAAGAGTGGTACAAGATATGTACGAGGGTTGTGTGACAGTGGTGAGGTCTGAGGTGTGAGCGACTGATGCGTTTAAGGTAGAGGTGGGATTACATCAAGAATCAGCTCTGAGCCCTTTCTTATTTGCAATGCTGATGGACGGGTTGACAGACGAGAACAGACAGGAGGCCCTGTGGACTAGGATGTTTGCAGATGATATTGTGATCTGCAGTGAGAGTAGGGACTAGGTTGAGGATACCATAGAGAAATGGAGATATGCTCTAGAGAGGAGAGGAATGAAGGTCAGCAGGACTAAGAAATAATATATGTGTGTGAATGAGAGGGAGGATAAAGGAATGGTGAGGATGCTGATGAAGGTGGATGAGTTTAAATACTTGGGATCAACAGTTCAGAGTAATGGTGAGTGTGGAAGAGAGGTGAAGAAGAGAGTACAAGCAGGGTGGAGTAGGTGGAGAAGAGTGTCAGGAGTGATTTGTTACAGACGGGTACCAGTCAGAGTGAAATGGAAGGTCTGCAAGAGGATAGTGAGACCAGCTATGTTATATGGGTTGGAGATGTTAGCATTGACAAAAAGGCAGGAGTCAGAGCTGGACATGGCAGAGTTAAAGATGTTAGTATTTGCACTGGGTGTGATGAGGAAGGACAGGATTAGGAATGAGTATATTAGAGGGTCAGCCAAGGTTGAAAGGTTTGGAGACAAAGCCAGAGAGGCAAGATTATGTTGGTTTGGACATGTGCTGAGGAGGGATGCTGAGTATATTGGGAAAAAGATGCTAAGGATGAAGCTACCAGGTAACAGGAAAAGAGGAAGGCCTAAGATAAGGTTTATGGATGTGGTGAGAGAGGACATGCAGGTGGTTGGTGTGACAGAGCAATATACAGAGGACAGGAAGAAATGGAAACAGATGATCTGCTGTGGCGAACCCTAACGGGAACAGCTGAAAGAGAAGAAGAAGATCTGCAATATGCTCTATACTCTTTCCTGCAACGTGTATTTTAAAATTTTCCTGAATCCACTTTTTGCTCATATCTACAATGTTGTTTACTTTGGAAAAAATATTATATATATATATATATATATATATATATATATATGTGTGTGTGTGTGTGTGTGTGTGTGTGTGTGTGTGTGTGTGTGTGAATTTTATCACTGAAAACAAAAAGTTCAACTGGAGGACAATTATGCTCAGAATTTTCAGGGTTGGTACACTTCTGCTGAGGTGCAACATGAAGAGGATTCCTTTGTTCAACCAAAGTGTCTACTAATTGGCACATTTCACCCTCCCAGGATGCCAGTTAAAACAAGCTGCTCTGTCAATATAATATAAATGCAAATAGGAAATCCAAGTTATAGACTTAGAAAATGTGCTTGTAGTCAGAATCACTCAAAATGCCTTGACAAATACTCACCATAACTGGATTGCCTGACCAAGACCCTGATTTCTTGATTATTAGAAAAAAGCTCCTGACAGGTTTAGTCTATTCCATGCAGCTACGACTCCCTGTCCATGTGAAGAAGTACTTCTAGTGACAACCAACTACCTGCGCTTCCTCCTTCCCAATCTGTCATTCCTACTCAGGATGAATCCTTCCAATTTCCTTGGAATGATCTTGTGTACAGACATCATGTCCATCTATGCATGTGGTCTCTAATGAGAAAAGTTAGTTCCATTAGTCTTTGGTGATATCCCTTTCCCTCCATCTCATGCATCTTCCGGGTGGTTTTCCTCTGGATTCCTCCCAGCTGCCTGATACTCTTTTCTTTCTATGGCCTCAAGAACCGCACACGATACTGATTGTGTGGGCTGACATGGGCCCTGTTGTATGGAAGCATTTGGTGCAGACGTTTAAAATTATGACTACTGTACCTATGCCTGGAGCATTTCTCCTCAGGCCTCTGCTGAAAACTGGCTTCATTCTAAGTTGGACTTTCCCAGCAAACAAATGTTAAATAAATAAATAAGTAAAATAAAATATCTTTATTTTTCAGCAGTCTTTGATTTGATTCACAATGCTTCCATAAGACTACTATGTGATCTTGAGTAAGTCACTTAATGAGACAGCGCCTTAGGTTTGATTCTCATAGTGCCCGTTTAATTACTATGTGATCTTTAGCCAGTCACTTGACCAGTTTAGTTTGTAAGAATTGGTCTTACCCCCTGTACCACCATTTTTCCCTTTACTTGCCTGTGTGAGACTATGTCAATGACTGATGAAGTCCAGGTAAACCACATCAGTTAGTATTAGCCTGTCAAGGTTAATTGTAACTCAGTCATCAAACTCGATTAGGTCTCACTGAAATCTCCATTTTTCTATAAAGTATAATGGTTACTATCCTGGAGCTAGCTGCCCTCTAGAAATGCTACCAGCCTCCCCCTCTGTTATTTTCCCTACTACTGCTTTTAACCTAACAGACCTGTAGTTTCCCTAGAGTTTTCATATTTTTGATGTTCTGTTGGACCACACATCTACTTTTGTAATGGTCATTACTATTCATGCATTGTTTCTTTTGGATCCTCCCTGCCTGTTAGACCAGTGTCAACTCTACGTTAAGGCAAACCTACTGTGTCAGTAACTACTGTCCGTAATCAAATAATGCTGTTGGTTTCTTAATTATGCCAATTCAGGCACCTGTTTAGTTAGCATCTATATTTTTACAGGCCTTCTACCAGGTAATTTAATCATTTTATTGTTTGGTAAGACTCTTTGATTCTATTTGTTTACCACTGGTGTTCGCATGTATTTGTTCTTTTATCAGGTAAACCCACTAGGCACAAGTGCTTCTTTTAGGGGTTACCTAAGTCCACTGCTTGGCTAAAGGAGCTATTCAGTCACATAGCTGGCAAATATACCCAAGATACAAGCAAAAACGCATTATTCTAGGGCTTATCCGCTAAAATTATGTTTTACTTTCAAACTCAATTTATTTGTACTGTATTGTATCATTTAGATTTTTATTTACAGGTTTTCTCTGAAAAGGGTATTTTTCACAGCTCATATGATCTTTCTTGGTAAAGAAATAATAATAATAGTAATAATAATAATAATAATAATAATAATAATAATAATAATAATAATAATAATCTGCCATATCCACATCCTTTGCTGCCTGTCAGTTTTTCAGTTACCATGTTTCAGGCCTTGTAGATATGTAAATATGTATAAAGATCTGTATCTCTAACCTGAAACTTCATTATTCTTTCATGCCCACTGTGATGATAGGAGGTACTGCCAGCCATGCCAGGAGTAAGAGGACAGTGGATTTATAACATATGCCAGCATATCTAGCCGGAATTTTGTAAATAATTATGTATATATGTATATCAAACTGATTTGTACAGATGCTTGTGCTGAAAACGTATTTGTGAGGTCAGCTTATGTTAAAATGTATCAACAGTGTGCCCTGCTGGAAGGAAAAGAAATGCACATACATTATTGTAACTGTTTAAATGTATGCATTGTAACAGCATATACTGGAAGCGGAGAAATTAATCTTAATCCACCTGACTTTTTGAAATATTCTTGAAATTAAATGACTTTATGGGTTAAGCCATAAAGATGTTATCCCACAGTTTTGAAGGGAGCCACAGAAACAATGTCTGTGCTAGAGAATAGGTTGCAGCTCCTGTAGGAAGAGTGAAATGGTTTTATGGTTTTATGACTTCCAGCAGCTGCACACATTTGAGCAAAGCTTGATCTATGTATATTGTAGCACATAGGTGCTAAATACTGGTAGCTTCTAATGATGGGAGAAAGTGTGGGAAACAGACTCAGATGACCAGATGTATCTGATACCATTTTGTTCAGAAATAATGTTTTAATATTAGAAGAGACTGAAGTCGTTGCTGCATTCTGTATTCTGTCTTGGCTGTGACAACAAGGACCACTCACCCACAGCATCTTGCCTTGCAGTAGTAAGTAACTAGGGAACAGCAATTCTCTTTAGATTAGTCAGGAAAATATAGTGAGATTAAAAGTGCTGTTTTTCTGTAATTGAGTGACTCTTTCTAGCTTAGAAAATATTTAAGCGTTGATAGTATTTGCATATATTTAGTTGGTGATAACTGTGGCCACTACTGAAAGCCTTGCTGTTTGGTCAACATTACATTTGTATTAATATTAATTTCACTCAATATAGTTAGGTACCCTTGTCAGAGCCTTATAGTAACTGACTGGTGGCAGTGAATCTACCTTATAGTATGGGCAAAGTTGGTAGAGCGGGTTATCTGTGCCAGCCTTTCCCAGGTGTGTGTGTGTGTGTGTGTGTGTGTGTGTGTGTGTGTGTGTGTGTGTGTGTGTGTGTGTGAAAATTAAATCTCAAGGAGTGTGTGTGTCAGCTACTTGGGGCAGGGACATGAACCATTGGTTTCACAGACAGGGTGCTGGATGACTTAGCTTGGACACTCAGCTGAGGACCAAACCCTACCGATGTACCAGCAGGGAGTCTTACTGGGGACCTGCAGGGAGACAGATAGAGAAATCAAGCCTCCGGGCTGACTGTGTTCCCTGTGTGCTCTTAAGGGAAATTGTGCTTGATGCAGAGAGGTCTGCATCTGGAAATACTGAGTGTATCCATTTGTATTCCAAGTGAATGTCCCTCTCCAATGTCAGTGGTGAGGATTCAGGCTCCTTGATTACTGGCCCAGAATGGGGATGTCACACCCACTGGTAAGATGGTAGTTAAAATCAGGCAGCATCACTTTCAATGTGACACATCCTTTGACACACTGATCACTCAAAATTTAAATGCAGTATGTTTTTCACATAGTCTGACTTTCCCTGGGATGCACTGGGACTTCCCCAGGGACACCAGCCTTACAGTTTACAAAACTATGATCAACATAATGCATATTTTGAAAATATTTTAGACATTTTTACATGTAGGAATGTACAGTGTTAAAATATCACACATAAAACCAAAGCATTTTCCTTCCTTGTAAGGTAACTGTGAGCATATTCTAAAATATTCCTTCAAAGAAACATTTATTAAAGTAGTAAATCTCAAATGACAAATCTGTCTCTCCACCATGATTTGTTTATTTACTGAAGCAAGTTTAGCTCCCTGGTTTCAGTGTTTGTGGGATGTTTGATTTATGGAGATATAAGAGGTTTTCGACTACTGGATCTCTAATGGCTTAAAAGGGTAGACACACTGAATAATGCAACAGTACTTCCAGCCTTTCCTGCTAGCCCTTGCCTTTTAAACTCATGGTGTCATTAGCTAGGAGCCTCTGGTGTCTTTTTAATTGCTTGATATTCATAGTATGTCTTATCAATGCTGAATATAGAATGGTAAGGACTCGTTTGGAGCTAGGTGAAATAATATTTGCAATCAGCTGCACCAGGTAAAAAGATTTTCTAACGATTGTTGCAAAGTGATGGTCAAAAGCAAGGAAATTATCTACCCATGCCCCAAGGTTTTTCCCCAGACTTTCATTTTGAAGAGGGGTATTGCCTAAACTATATGATGGATAAAGGGATTGTGTAGCAAATGCAATAATACTGAACTTTTTAGCATTTTTAACCCATTTTTGAGCACCAATTTCTGATGTATGAGTTCCATTTTGGAGCTAATACATATCAGAGGGAGATTTGAGGATGACACCAGGTTTGTAGTCATCCACTAACTTGGTTAGCCACGTCCCCATTTATACTTTGGAGATCTGCAAAATGGATGCCAGATAGTATAGATATTAGCACCATGGGTCTCTGTCATGTTTGTGGAGGACACACCTCCCACTATCAGTACATAGATTCTATCCCTCAACCAATTTGCTATCCACCGAACTATGAAGGGGGCTGTTTGGAACTCAATCAGCTTATTATGTTAGCAAGTGCTATGGTGTCAAATGCTTTAGCTAGGTCCAGGTATGCTGTATGGACAGCATAAGCACTGTCCACAGGTCTTGTTACCCTGTCAAAGAAAATAACCAGATTCAGTAGACATGATGTAACCTTAATAAAGGTGAACTGCTGTGGGACAGGCCTTATAAGATTTTTGATATCATAGTTAATTAGGCCAGTTAAGATGCATTCCATAGTTTTGTAGATGGGACTAGTCAGGCTGATTGGTCCATAGTGTCAAGACTTAGTAATGAGTCCTCATTTGTGAAGTGCACCATAACATCCATGGGACATATTTCAGGGGAAAAGTCAGTGTTTTAAGCCGAGGTTCAATTGCTATAGGTGCAAGTCCACTAGGTTGTGTTTTGTATTGTTTATTAGGGAACCAGGTATATTATGTATTTTTCACTTTGGAAAGTACCTGTAATAAGAGTTCTTTGCTTTTAATGGGGGTTGAAATTGTTGTTTTGGGGTTATTTACACTGAATTTGTTTGCTAGTGTGTTTGGTATATTTAATGAACCTGAGTAGCTGGTGCAATTTTGGATAAGTTCTGAGCAATGCCGGTTGTTATTCCTTAGTTTTGTTTGCGCTTTGATACCATTAACCTTGCAAATAACTCAGAATTTATTCTTTTATGAAAAAGCATCTCTTATAAAACAAAGTAAAACAAAAAATTATAACTAAATATTAATTAGAAGCAAGTATGTTTTTTTATCTTGTTTTTTTTTTTGCCCAGCAGTCATGACACAACACCTTATGTTTCACATGTCTACCTTATCCCCCCACCAACTTGGTTGCCTTTTGAAAAGGGGGAACCTAGAAGCCAAGAACTCACATTCCATGAGCCAAGTACAAAAGACAGAATCATTTCATCGTGGCATCATTGTGACAACATCTTTAATGACTTTTGAGATTTTATATGTTTTTGCTGCAAGCTTTTATAAATGCCCATTAAGCACGGTACAGTGCCTGCTACATCCAGCACACCTTATGCAGCAGGTAGAGTGCACTTACTGGCCTTCCTCTAGAGGACATCGCCAACACTCTCCCTGCAACGGGTGAGCCAACATTGGCTTTGCATTCCCATTACTTTCCAGGCAATACCGGTAGTGGCCAGATAGCTTCTCAAACAAGAATCATAGCTTAATCCTCCGTGCAAGCAACACAGTTTGATTTTAAGTATTATGTCCCATATTTGTCAAAGGTCCTGACATATATAGTAGTGAGTAAGAATGAAAATGTTGTACTTTTTGTGTCATTCAGCAAAGCTTCTAGAAGCGTGTAGTTTACAGTAGGCTTATGCAACCAATATAGAGCATACAAACTACACAATGAAAGAATATGTCATGAGGAAGAAGCAAGCTATTTCATATTCAGTAATGAAATTCTTAGATCTCATTCAGAAGTAGCAATCTTTCAGAAGTGAATATTATAAGTATCAGTTGAGGTTCAGGGTTAAACAAACATTTAGGATAGTTGTCCTTAAGAACATCTGTTTGCTTTAGAAATAAGCGTGTTTAGTAATCATTTGTAGTAAATATTCTAACTCACCAGCATGGACAAACTTTATTGGTTCGTGGACTGGATAGTATAGACAAACAACCTGTTTCAACCAAAATGTTTGCCTGTTGAAATACACATGCATATTGAGTATGTGATGTACATATCTTAAATGATGAATCAAATTCAGGGAAGTGGAAAGCTTTTAATATAGTCAAGAGTATTTCTGTTTCCCTAGATATCACTAAACATCTAAAAAAATATTTTTTTGATAATTAGGAGGAACTATTAAAACAAAGTGGTGGAGCCTATGGGCAGGTCAAACATTCAAACTGGTTTTACGTGAAAAATGCTGTTATGGAGAGCAGTGAAACAGAACAGGTAGCAGAATGCTTTGTATGCATCATAATGTTTGTTTCCACTTTCAGCGGGAGACTTTAAAAAGCTCAGTTAGTTGTGGTAATTAGACCTTCCAGTCAACCATCAACTCTCCACAATCATTCAGCCTATTTATTCCCTATAGGGTGTCAGCCAGTTTTGGAATTCAGCATTAATGCAGCTGTTAGGCTGATGTGAGCAGTCAACTGACTGCATGGGTCTACTTTGCCTTCCCCTGCATGTGACTACTCCAATCCTACATACCAGTGAGGGCCTGCCATTGTCAGTTTGGTAACACAATCACACTTCTCTGCTTATAGCTGTTTCATCTACAAGCTTACGCTTGCATGCGGCAAACCAACCACTGGACCATCACTCTCTCCTTGCAGGACAGATGAACCATCATTTCTGGTTCACTCCTTCCCTCCCCTAACTGGGTCGTTCAGCATCCAAGCTGCAGCTGCTAAATGAACTCACGTTATTGTCAGGACTTTATCTATCTACCATGTCATGATATTTCTTTGTCTGAAAAGAAGATGCTCGAACTTTTATTTTCCTGCTTTGTGCCCCTGACTAGGTTCATAGGTTCATAGGTAGGTACTAGGCTATTGGCCCTAGGGCCTATAAAAGCCTAGCCAAAAAGGTACCCTGGCTTTCACCACCCAAGAAAATTATTTTCCTGTGCCCCTGTCGAGCAGAGCCATAGAGGTGATCCCCAGGTGAATTTCCTATTTCCCATCCATTCATCAATATTTTTCTTGAAGAGTGCTAATGAGGAGCTTTGTTTGATATAGATAAGTAGTTTGTTCCAGAGTATGGGAAGTCTTTGGCATTAAGCTTGAGGTCATGGCTTTGACACCAGGCATCTGTCTTAGTGAGTTCCTTTTATAGGATGTCCACATCGTTAGGAGTTTTGATTATGGCTCCTAGTTTGCAGTCATCGGTGAAGTTCATTAGCCAAAGACCTTCTGTGTTAGCCTGTACTTCAGAAAAGTAGATACCAAACAGGAGAGGACCTAGGACTGAACCCTGTGGTACTCCACTTGTCACTGGTCTGAGGTTGGATTTGGAGTCTACTACTTTCACAGTGTGGGTTCTGTCAGTGAGCCAGTTGGCAACCCATCTTGTGACATAGGGATTTTTTTCCTAGTTTAGTGAGTTTACCTATAATTCCAGAGTGGGGTATGGTGTCAAAAGCCTTGGCGAGATCTAGATCTAGGCTGTGTGAACCACCTTACCCTCGTCTATGGCTTTGGTGACTGCTTCAAAGAAGTCTATCAGGTTTAGAAGACATGATCTGCCTTTTACAAACCCAAACTGGGTGGTGTCCAGAGTTTGGAGATTATCAATGTCTTTGTTTATAAGTTCCATGATGATACGTTCCATGGCCTTGCAGACCAGGCTCATTAGGCTAATGGGGCAGTAGTTCCCGGGGTCTGTGATGGCTCCCCCTTTGTGAAATGGGATAACCGTCACTGTGCACCATTCAGTGGGCACAAAGCCTGAGGTGAGGCTATGATTGAACATGGTACTTAGGTGGAGTGCCAGTTCATTCTGTATAATCAGACTGAGAGCCTTGGGTGTAATTTACCTTACACTACTTGGCCTTAGAACTACAAGGCAGTCTACTGTGCCTTAAGCCTCACTCTTTGCCTTGAGACATTATGATATCCTTTATTAAAATATACTATAACCTCTGCTATTCTTTAGATATGCAAAAGGAGAGCAAGACTATCAAAAGATCATTACTCCATTACAGCCCATAACTCCGATAGTATGCCCTGATACCACCACAGTTCAAAATAATTACCCCTTCTTCTTTTTACTTTTGCACTCTTCAGTGCAGTGCATAATGCATTAACGTCCTCCAGGATATGCATTAATCACTTAATTGTTTTACAGTTTGAAGTGTAATCACTTGGATTTGTTTCATTGCTTTTAACACCTTTAAGAGCATTATGCTGTCCTGGAAAAATAAATAAATAAAAGAAGCTTTTTGTTATCTGTTATTCCATAGTTATCATATTGATAGTACAGTAGGTAATCATCTTATCTTGGGATTTATCATTAATGTTCTGCTTCTGTTTTACAGCAGTAACTCATTAGCAGGGGAGAGCATCATTCTGCAGGCCTTGCCTTGGCTGTGTGGTTGGACATCACCCGAGGTGCACAGGCACCAAAATTGTATCTTCAGGAGATTGAATATTCTCTCAACTACTCTTCTTTGGTTAGGATCCCTTTCATGCCTATCCCCTGCAAATACATGACTGGTTGGCTGATGTCATCATCAATGACTATATTGGGCAGGTGACAGCACCTGTGGAATGGGAGGTTACATGTGGTGCAGGTGAATCTCTGTTCACATTGCGTTTTCTCACTTAGTGCATTCACCTTCCCAATAGCATCCTGTTGCATTCCTAAACATATGCTCTTGCACATAACACATTTAGAGTGGAACTATTGAATTTTGATTCAAAATAAAGCCTCCTGCTTCTGTTCGGCAAGCTCACCTCTTAACTAGGCTAAAGTAATCTATTCAAAATTCCATTCACAGCATCTACCATATAAATATATGTCTATGCAGTCTCTATGCTACAGCCATTTGAATCAATAGAGATGTAGATTGCAGACTATCCTGTACATTTACCCAGTTTATGATCAATCAAAAAGTTTCACTTTGTAAGTATGCATATATTTTGCATGTTTTAATGTTTTTCAACTTCTAGATATACTTTGCACATATATACTAAATATCCTTGTCATTTTTGCTGTACAACTTTCCTATGCTACAGACAACTTTCTTATTTCTTATTTTTATTATAACCCCCCCACCGGCTGTGAAATAAAAGTCCAAGCAAATGCACCATTAGAAATGTGACCTATAGACATGATATAAATTTAATAAGGCATCCTCTGTCTTATAGGCAATCACTAGCAATCAGGCTATGAGACAATGAGCATTTTTGACATGCATCTGATAAGGAATATAGATATATATATATATATATATATATATATATATATACTAATATGATTAGTATGACTGTAGTATCACACTGAAATACTAATGGCACATATGACATATATGTTTGTTTTTAGTAAATGAAATAAGTATGGAAGGTGTATAAAATTCAAGCTCTTAAAAGCGCAAAAGTTTAAAAAGATCATAGTAAGACTGATAATATTAAAAGGAAGTGTATCTCTAATAATTATGGTGGAAATGCTGCAAAAAGGGGGGGGTGGCGTGCTTAATGTGCAAGGCAATTTAAGTGTTAACTGCTAAGTGTAAAAACAGCCCTTGAAAAGAACAAACATCCTTTCCACTACACTTGTTTTACTAGGATCCTTATCACATCTGTCCTCTGCAAAGACATGTGGATGTTGAGCTGATGTCATCTTCAATGACTGTACTGGGTAGATGACATCATCTGTGGAATATAAATTGCCTTTTTATATTCAGTGCCAGAAAAAAATATCCTCAAAACGCTTACACTTCTTTTTTTTTTTTATAATTTTATAAAAATATATGTTATACTCTGACTGGACCAAATACTGTTAATCATTACTCAAAAAACATAAAGCACTTTTTCAATACATTTTAAAGAAGATTCTAATAACTGCAATGAAGCAGTACTGAGAACAGTAGTTACTCATTTTAGTGATGTCATAAACTGAATATCCTCTGAATAATGC
Source organism: Protopterus annectens (assembly GCF_019279795.1). NCBI lineage: Eukaryota > Metazoa > Chordata > Ceratodontiformes > Protopteridae > Protopterus > Protopterus annectens. Next base: position 210,281,196 of record NC_056750.1, on the reverse strand, counting down.
AATAAAAAAATTTATTTATTTTATTTTACCTAGAGGATTTGCCTTTAAAACTCATTGAAGGAAGAATATGAAAATTGGTATTATGGCAAATGATACTTGAAGATTTATTACTGTAGCAGTCCATTTTAGACTGGAAAAAAGTTAATTTTAAACATTCACCTGACAAATAAGGCCATCAATTTTAAAGTCAACAGCACTGACAGAGGTAAACAACTTGTTTAGTGATATTTTTTTGCCTTTACATTTCAAGTAATAATTGTTGTAGTGCTAGGACAAAGGAGGGTAGAGGAATGTAGTGAATGCCTATATTGCCATGAGTGTAACCACCTATGACAATGTCTACCACTATCCATTTGCAGTGTTTGTCATTATTTGACTTATATTTTGAGGAGTGTGTTATTTTAATGGTGGTGCATTTACTCACTAAAAGGGTGATTTGTCCAGCATGTATAGTGCCTGACATAAACTGCCTGCTCGAAGACTTAACTTAGGATATGAGAAGTGTAATGAGGAGTCATTCCTTGGATATGAGCTAGCTAGCTGATGTTTACATTGATAATACCCTTAAAAGAGACACTATGCAGTAGCTGGTACAGCATACTGATGTGCGCATGGTGAAGCAACATATTATGTCATTACATAGGATGACACCTGAACTGCACACAGGGTGGCCACGGTGGTGCAGCAGTTAGTGTTGTCGCCTCACTGCAAGAGGTTCTTCAGTTTGATTCTCGGCTGGGGGGCCTTCTGTGTGGAGTCTGCATATCATCCCTGTGGTCACGAGGGTTTCCTCCGGGTGCTCTGGTTTCCTCCCACATTCCATAGACATGCAGTAGGTGGACTGGACACTCTAAATTGGCCATAGGTGTGAGTGTGTGTGTGAGTGATTGGTATGGATGAACTACTGTGGCAGGGCTAACCTTGACTTGAGATGATTGTCACTGTTGAAGTGACACCCCCACCCCATGTGCAAAAATGGGAAAAAGGGGTAGAGTATGGATGGATAGATGGACGCCTGAACTGTAACCAACAGGATTATCAAAAATAATACATCATGGAAGCAGCTACTTCTTACCTAAGACAATAAGAATGGAAAACAAATGCTTCTGTTCCAGAGGGAATAGGTAAGCTATGTGATAAAGACAGCAGATTTATGAACTGTGTATTCTGTGATATTACAGAAAACAGAAATGCATATGGGGAAAGTAAATAACATGAGAAATTAGTGATGGCAGGAAATATGCAAAAGAATGGAGCTGACAATTTAAGTCAAACATTTATAAGTGGCAATTCTAAAGTGACATCTTAGGCTGGTACAGAAAAAATGTTAAAATGTGAGTTTTTTCAGTCAGAAATGCCATTTTAGGACTTCTCTTTGTGTAGTCTGGCATTGACATTACACATTGTTGTTTTAAAGAGTGGTTAAATGTTCAGTGTGCAAAATCATCTTTTTGTCTAGATTTGTACAGTAGCAGTCATATGGCATATGGGGATGGTTCTTAAAGACGACATCTTGAAATGTAGAGGCTATTGTTAAAATGGGAAACTGTACAAATTGAACATTTCTCAACTGGAAAATGAGCTCATAACATTGACAGTTGATAACCATTACAGGGAAATTTTAAAGCCATTTTAGAATTTCAGCTGTTGAAATTCACAGCTTTATCATATAGTTCCATTATGAGGGTCATGACTATTTAAATGGCATGAGAAATGTATTATCAAGTTGAAATGCGCAACAAAAGTGATTTACGATGCAGTACATTTTTAAAAAGTTCAACTAAAGTTAAAAATAGGAGAATATTGACAAAAACTTCATTACAAAACAAGAATAGATTATTTTGTACATAAAATAAAGTATATATAACCCTTTTCTGTTACTCAGCATTTTGGAGGTAAAGCATTTGCCATTAATGATGATCAAGGGAAAATTGATTGGCTGTGTCATGCTAAGCTGAAAAAAAAGAACTACCATAGATAGTTTTATTTTCAGTATCTGTAGTTTTAACTCTTTTTCTTGCTCCTGCTGTAGAATTTCATTGATGTTATTCTGAAATTCTCGGTCTAAAAATATTAATAACTAGTCAGTCTAAGGCCACATGCCCATTCAAAAACATAAAATTGTAAACCCTGCAGGTTCCTTGGCTGAGACAGGTAAAGCACTGACTTTACCCCATATCATCTGAATCCAGCTTATAGCTCAGGTGATGGAGAAATCATCAGTGGGTTGGTAGGCATGAACCACCTCAGGAGGGAGGGTTGGTCCAGAGGGCAGTTCTGTGATTGCACTTTCATTAGAAGCATGCAATGATATGATTGGGAAACTGATATGTTATTTTGTGGCTCTCTTTTTGGTGTATTTATGGTAGCAACATTTTAAAAAATATTGGACACTGTCAATTTATTTGAGGTGTGGTCTACCTCATTGAGTCAGTACTTGCCTTTCTCCACACTGTGAAGATGGATGCCATAGAATGGCAGATGAGCACATGTAGTGCTGTATCACAATGCTTATTGTAGGTGGCAGACATGGACACTTAGCACCATAACATAGTAGAAAGGGATACATAGGTTAGTAAAAATGAAAGAGAATAGCAAACAGAGAAAAGTATACAAGGACAAGCGGGTCTATATCACATAGTCGAAGTTTTATAACTTCGAACACGGAATGTTCGAACCATTCTGTTCGAAGTTACAAAACTTCGACTAGTGATAAAAAAAAAAGAAGTAAAAACAAAATAAACTGTTGTAAGCAGGGGGCAAGCCCCCCTGTACCCCCACCCCCCGCTACTTAAATATACCAACTCTGAGATTGCACCACATTGAAATGAACGGAAACCTCCCATTACGGAGATTTCCATTTAAGCGCTCGAACTTGTAGTACAAGTTCGAACTTATGGTCTCGACCATATGGGGTTCGAACTTGTACAAGTTCGACTATGTGATAGAAACCCGGAGAAGCAATATGAGAGTTTAAGGTTTAAAGGATGGTGGGCTCATCAGGCAGCTTTTATTTTATTTTTGTTTAGCTATATTTTTTAAACCACATTGATGTCTGTGGAGTGAGTCAATGTTGCATTGCACATTTTTACACTGTTTTTTTCACTGATCCACACTGCGGTGCAACCTTGAAATTTATATATATACAAGTTAGGGGAATGTTGGGGTCAAGTCTTTCACTTAGTGCAAAAGGGCTTGCAGCCCTACAATTTTTCCCTATTTTTATGACTTTTTAATATGCAAAAATCAACAAAACATGTGGTTCAGATTAGTGTGGCATGCCATTTTGAGCTCTGTATTGTGCAGCATTGCAGCTCTGTATGTATTGTTGTAGATTGCTGCAGTCATATAATTACAGTTGCATTATTTAAGAAACTGATATCCCCATTTGGCTGATAAGATGTTCCCTGGATGTATATACTTTAGTGTTCACAAGAAAGTCAATAAGAATCACTAAAGATTTTGTCAGGCTGCAGTTGTTTGTTGTGTTACTGACATGTATTTATCCTTTACAGAGATGAGCCAGGAGGTGTTGTCGCTGTCATATATGATACAATAGATATAATTTTGTGTGTGTGTGTGTGTGTGTGTGTGTGTGTGTGTGCAGGGGGGAACAACAGTGGTCCCAGTAGAATTAAGAGCTACACTAACAGCATCTGTATACATACAGTTTAATGCACATTCGTATGTGCATAATTATAACCTTACTGTATACAGGTACCATTATACCATCCATGTAAACATTCAGCAAGTCAGAGAACAATGTACTTTGGTAGGCACTTAGACTACATGCTACATGCCTGATGGAATGGGGTGGGGGTTCAAATAAACAAATTAGGAATAAAATTTGGCAGGACTTACAATGTGACATCAGTGCTGTGGGTGTCAACAACACGACTCTGACCCAAATCTTGAGGAGGAGGATGACAGCTATGATTCCCTGAGCCAAAAACAAGGCACACGGAAAATAGCTCAGCGCAGGATGACAAAAAGGATTTCCCCACCTTTTGCTAAAGATTTAAAAGATGGTGATGAGTACCTGGTCCCCATTGTTGGAGATAAAGAACTAAGACTAAGGTGATGGTCTGGATGTTGATGTGAGCTTTTCCCATCACCGCCATGTAGCTGTACCTTATATTGTTGTTAAACATTGCTGAATGCAGGTTAAGCCAATTGACATTATATGTATTTCTCATTATAAGCACCTCTGGTCTGCAATGGAAACTGCTGTACATGGAACAAAATATGTCTGATGCATGTCCGTACTCTGTGTGCATGCCACAGGGACATTATATTGGCATATATCATTCAGTTCACTATGATGTCATAGCTCTCATGCATTTCATTCAGTTCACTATGATGTCATAGCTCTCATGCAGTCACAAGTGTCAGTGTGATGCACAACAGACAGGTAAAGCACACAGAGCTGATGTCTTTGCAGTAATTGGATCTGACAATTACATTAACATTCATGCAACGTAGCCAGAGGACCCAGTGACACTTTTTAGGTTACTTTTGCACATGGGGCATCTAACTATCAGAGTGCACTGACAGCCATAGATACAGAGCTACTGAGCTGTACAGACTGAATGCATAGTAACATTAGACTGCAGCAACAGTACATGAGGGGAACACATCACAAGAAGTGAGGACAGTAGCCTCATAGTCTGGGTGAAAGTGGGGGGGCAGGGCCTACACTGGTAGAGTGAAGGTGCTACTACTTGACCTAAAAGGTTGTGAGAAACTTCCTTTAATTGGTACCCTCCAGATGTATTTCCTCTCTATCTACCTCACCGGCAGGCTAGGAGAGGCATTGAGCCTGTGCTGTGCTATGTCAATATCCACCATAAATAAGCAACCTAGGGGTAATCAGTGTTACCATACTTCCCATACTCACATGGGGTGGCTCTTGGGGTCAATCAGCAGATGTACAGGTGAATTATCCATGCACACTCTGCTATTTTACAGTCCAGCAGGGGTGTTGTGTGGCATCCACAAGGATGCTGCCCAGTACTGTTGTGAATTCTGTCAACTTTGTTAGACATAGTGAAATGAGTGGTCTAATGAGGGCTATGCTGGAATGCACCTCTTCTATCTGTAACACCTTAAGAAGGATTGCCAGTGTCATTATACTTGTCGAGTAAGCACTAGGTAGCCTATCTACCACAAGAGTGGTTTCTGGCCTAGAAACTGTAGTTTATTGGCTGTTTGGGCAGTTTTTTCATCTCTTTCAACCTTCTGGTTTAAAAGCCCGCATTTGCGCTTACAGGAAGAATGCAGAGTCCCTGTAATCACATCTATGCAGGTAAAAGCTGCACTCTCTAAAACCAAAAACACAGCATCCATGGGACTGGACAACATCCCAGGCTGCGATTTACATGAACTTCAGCACAAACTGGCTCCCCACCTAAGCACCATGTTCAATCATAGTCTCACGTCAGGCTTTGTACCCACTGAATGGCACACAGCAACAGTTATCCCACTCCAGAAAGGTGGAGCCACCACTGATCCTGGGAACTATCTCCCTATTAGCCTGACGAACCTGGTCTGCAAGGCCATGGAACATATCATCATGGAACTCATAAACAAAGACATTGGTAACCTCCAAACTCTGGACCCCACCCAGTTCAGGTTTGTGAAATGCAGATCATGCCTTCTGAACCTGATTGACTTCTTTGAGGCAGTCACCAAAGCTGTAGATGAGGGTAAGGTGGTTCACACAGCCTATCCTGACCTTGCCAAGGCTTTTGACACCATCCCCCATTCTGGAATTGTAGCTAAACTCACTAAACTAGTTATAAATCCCTACGTCACAAGATGGGTTGCCAACTGGCTCACTGACAGAACCCACACTGTAAAAAGTGCAGACTCCAAATCTGACTTCAAACCAGTGACAAGTGGAGTACCACAGGGTTCAGTCCTGGGACCTCTCCTGTTTGGTATCTACTTCTCTGAAGTACAAGCTAACACAGAAGGCCTCTGGCTAATGAAGTTTGCAGATGACTGCAAACTAGGAGCCATAGTCGAGTCCCCAAATGAGGTGCACATCCTACAGAAGGGCCTCACTGAGACAGATGCCTGGTGTCAGAGCCATGGCCTCAAGCTCAATGCAAAAAAGTGCAGTGTCATCCCCTTTGGTAAAAACTCTGTACCCATGAACTACCACATAAACAACAGTCTACTTAATGCCGAATGTGTGATAAGAGACCTTGGGACCCAGGTGGACACTAGTCTCTCCTTTGATAATCACATCGTCACAGTAGTCAGGAAATCCTTCTATGTGGGACAGCTCATCACAAAAGGGTTTAGTTTCATAGTTTCATAGTCTCATCCAGGAAAAAATATGTCATTGTTCCCCTCTACTTGGCAATATTTAGACCCATTATAGAGTACAATGCCCCTTTTAGAATGTACCTCACAAGACATTTTCAGCAGTTGGAAAGGCCACAGAAGTACCTCACAAAGAGAATTACTGGCCTCAAACAGATGCCCTACACTGACCATCTCAAAAAACTCCAGCTTTACTCTGTAGCATATCGCCTACTCCAAGGAGATCTCTGCCTAACATATAAAGCTATGTTAAACCCAAAGCTGTTGGACATGTTACACCTAAAGAAATCCCAATCCCTCTGAGCTACACGCTCTAGGGACCTAAACCTTGTCACCACAAAAAACAGGACATGCTGGAGAGATAGATTCCTGTCCCAGAGACTTCCTATAGTCTGGAACAAGCTACCCATCTATGTCGAGCAAAGTTCCTCATTAGCATTCTTCAAGAAAAATCTTGATGAGTGGATGGGAAATAGGAAATACTCCCCATCGACAGGGGAACAAGAAATTAACTTTCTTGGGTGGCGTAAGCCAGGGAACCTTGTTGGCTACGCTTACTTAGGCCCTTGGGCTGACAGCCTAGTACCTACCTATGAACCTATAGTCACTGGCAGAGGGGTCTGTGGATGAGTTACTGGTTCAGATGAGTGCACAGACAACATTAGAGTTATGCAGGGCCATAGTTCTCTCATCCCTTGCTGTGAGTAGTGATGACTATGGAATTGGGGGCTGGCATAATGGTTAACATGTTTACCTCACAGATACAAGGTACAAGGTTTGATTCTCACTTTTTAGGAAATTGGCTTGCCTTAAAATGTCCTGCAAGGGCAGCTAGCCTAGTTTCTATCAATGAACCTATGAGCCTACCAAACATCAGGCTTAGAACCCTGCAAAAAAGCAAACTCCAGCACAGTCCCATTATAGTACAACTTCCCTGCCCCAGGGGATCTCTAGACCTTTCACTTGTAGCCAACATAATGGTTACCATCACTCTACCACTGCAGGAAATGGGCCCTGGCAGCCTGCCCAGTTCCATCCGGACTATAAGGCTTGCGCAAATAATGATGACTCTGACTCACAATAGGTCCCGGTTTGTGCTGTAATTATGTGTACTCTGAGGCACATTGTATGCAGTCCAGGCACTGAACAGCCTAACCTGATAGCAATGCTGCATACTTCATGTCTGTTCTGTGTTGCTTTCTTATGACAGCCATGACCTATAGTTGTTGTTGATCATGTGTTGCTGCTTTGTGTGCACTGCAGCTGTATATTGTATGCAGTGGTGCACATCTGTGGGTCCTGTTGTCTGCCTGCCCTCCACATCATCACTGCATTTGTTGCTCTATCTTGTACTTTCTGTATACATCCAGATTCTGTGACCACCTGCTCCGTTTCCATATAATGAGGAGGTTGTGAGGTATGCAGCCTGTAGAAGTGTAGAAGACCAAAAACAACTCTTCTCCTTTGAATTCCTGTGAAACTGTAGCAGTCTGCTCAACTTAATACAAATGTAACAGGCAGCTTGCTACAGACTTTTGTTAGTGTACTTTTAAAACAAAACAATAGTTGACTTAAGTACTTGCTTGTTGGTTACAAAGGAAATACTGAGCATTAATTGTAGCTGTTCTCTTTGTCATCCTTACTTCCTTTAATATTGCAGTTCAAAAATATTTTTATTGGGGTACATGTTGAATTGTGGTTAAGTTCTTTGTCTTTCAACTCCAGAATGCACAGTTCAGTTGTAACCTCTGGTCACTGTTTCTATGGGTTTTCTTCAGGTGCTTTGGTTACGTTTGTATACCATGGTGGTTAATTGGATTTGCTATTCTAGCATATGCTTTTATTATATTTATCTAGGTTGTGACTAAAAAAGGATCTGAAATAAAGCAGTTCGCATATACAGTTAATTAAATAAAATAAATTGAAATCAAACATGGAGAAAAAAATGAATGGGAGTACAATGCTTTTAAACAATCAAATCAAAAGGTATGCATTTTTGTTTTTACAACACAGTTTATAAATGCAGTTTAAATACGTGTGTGTCTGTCTGTCTCTGATTTAAACAACTGTTATTATTTTTTAAATTTATTTATTTTGCATTTGTTTACCGGGAAAGTCCAACTTGGAACGAAGCCAATTTCAGCAGAGACGCATGTCTTTATAACGTGGTAAGAAACCAGAGCACCCAGAGGAAACCCACACGAATGCAGGGAGGATGTGCAGACTCCACACAGAAGGCACAACAGCCAGGAATCGAACCAGAGAACCTCTTTCTGTGAGGTGACAACGCTACTGCCTCACCCTGCACCGTCCTGGCATCTGACTTCTTCGTAATTTGCACACATTTTTTTCAGTGTTTCTGTGTTAAGAAAAAGAGTGTGAACACCAGACTAGGAAACTGAAATAGCAGAGAACATGAAAACTTTATACATACAATGTTTGGAGTTCAGGACTGAAGCCTGTACTTGTGACTCAAAGCTTTTACCATTGAACCAGTATTCTGCATTCATTGCCATTAACACTGGCATGTGATGCTTATTTATTCTTTTTACCCTCTGATCTGTGCAGTGTGGTTTATCAGCCAGCTGTGGGTCATGCTACTATCAAAAGGGTTCACAGTCAAGTCTTCCTCTGGAAGTTCTGGGTGTTTAATTAGAGAAAGTTGAGTAGGAAGCCAGTAGCTACCTTCTGATAAAAATGCATATACTATGACCAGATGCATAAAAGATACAAAACCTTAAGGAACTAATCATCCAATAGCTGGTTTTGTTTCTTGTGGCTTCATTTGCTCAAGACAAGTGCTTTTCACCCATCTCCTGGACCAAGTTTACCAAATTATAAACTCTTGAACCCAAGTGATTGAGTTTGGGCTTCTAGGAATCGTCTTCCAATAATTCACATTAACCCTACGATTATACGAAACAAGGAAGAAAAACTTTCAGTCTTGGTGGAAGTTTATTTCCCTCACATAACTGCCATCAAACAGACCAGGCTATATAACCTTACCTAGAAAGCAGCAAATTTAAATTGTCTGGATGCTAGATTTTCATGCAAAATTAATCCAGTAATGATAACAATGTGTAGCTTTTTATTGTACAGCAATTGTCAAAGTTCTCTTAAACCGTTAAGACTTACTCTTGATAAATGCATAGCTCCAATGGATAGACTATAATGCTAATGCCTTTTGGGCATAAAGCTTAGTGTTACATTATTTCTTTGTGCCATGTTCTTTTATCTTTATTTGTTCACTGATAAGTGGCATTTATGTAAGAGAGTATGTTTTAGTGTGTATTCAGGGATGCTCCACTAGGTTTCCTTACAGAAGTCAGTTTATGGAGTCCCCCAGATATATTCATACCCTGGTGGAAGACTCTATCAGACTGCAGGTGGTATAAGTAGCAAAACGATAATGCAGTATGGGTTGAATATGGACTGGCCTGATCACATATTTTTTCATATTACTTAAGTGGGCTTATGTGGCTTTGTTCAGCTTGTACACACTACCGCCAGGTTAGATAGTAATTCAGGTAACAAAAAATACTATCAACAGCTTAAATAGCAATTTGGTAAAAAATAAAGTAACCTTGATATTAAGACCTACTGCCAGTAACATTACAGCTAATAACATTTTAGTGAAGGAGACATCTCCAGTGGCATAGAGGAATAAAGTCCTGACTGCAGCCTAAGTGATCTGAGCTTGATTATTGGCTTGGGTACTTGATGGATCTGGAGAGGATGATCAACAATGCTGCCACAATCCCTTAGAAGAGGGGCAGCATTGTGCACATGCCCCGGATGGTGATCTATTGGCCCACAAAGCCACTGTCTGGTAGTAGTCTTTATTAACAAGTGCACAGATGGGGTGCATAGACAGGTTAGGGGATGTAGTTATCTAGTCCTCCTGCTGGGGTTGGAGTTAGTTCAATCAAATGTCCTCTTAACTAGGAGCATGATGGGGAAACAACCAATCTTCACAGTTGTCTAAATGACAGTTCTCACCATCATGTTTTTGGGAATCCCCATCATGAAAGAATGCAATGGGGTGGAGTCCAGCTGGGGGAGGCATAATGGATGGCAAGCATGACAATAAAAAATAAAACAGAAAAAAATGACAACTGATGGTTCTAATAACCATATTCTCACGTGTAGAAAATGTTCAAAGCAATCCATCAATATATTAATGTCCACTGCATGTAATAATTTCTGGAAGCATGTTCAAATGCCTGCCCACCACTGACTGCACATCTAAATAATATAGCCCTCAGCTCTAGGATGCTTTGTGAGTTTTCAGTACAACCCTGATTGGACAAACCAATCAGCATGCCCCTGTAACTTGAGCATTCCCCAACAGAAAAAAATCTGGTTGGAATTAATTTTCTCTTCATTGCTAAGTGTACAAGTTAAACTATTAAATACTTCTCTATCTACTACACATAAAATACAACACCATTAAAAAAAAAAAAAAACTCATGGGTCTCAATACTCAAAGTGCCCCTCTAAGCCACTCCACAGGCATTGCTTACCTTACAGGACTCCTCTGTACTTTTACAGAAAAAAATAATAATAAAAAAATAAAACAACATCTGCACAAAAGGTAACTTTCTGGTTTCCTCAACATGTTAATGTACAACAGACAATAATAAGGTATACTGAAGGCAGCACACTGGACTCCTCAATACATTAAAAAAAGAAAAAACTTCACTGTACTATGAAAAGGCAGGTAAAGTCTTGGTTCATGCACAATGTTTCTTTGATGCCCAAAACTAATCTATGATTCCAGAAGAGCATTAAACCCATTTATACAGTGACATTATTTACAAAAGGTAATCTTTTTTTTATTATTTTTAAATAATGTTGTTGTATAAAACTAATAGTCCACTCCTGAGTGTAGGTAATGCTGGATTTACCCACTATTGACTTTGTGTAATCATTTGTGCTTCATCCTTTGTGGTTAAACCACATTGACAGTGGATAAATACTGTCTTTCCACACCCAATACAGGATTTTTGCTAAAGTATACTTTTCACTCATGAATGGTATTTTCTACTTTTTTTCCATGGTTATGTGACAGCAAAATACTATATTTAAGCAATAACCCATGACTGAGTGTGGTTTGATTACAAGGGTGAAACCCAAATGATCAAACAAAGACAACAATTGGTAAATTCAGCATTACCCACATCCAGGAGTGGGTTATTGCTCTTATACAATGACATTATTTAAGAAAGAAATTCCTTACTTTCTTAAACAATGTCTTTGTATAATGGCGGTGCAGTGTTCCTCCACATTTCTTCCTGGTTCTTCCACATTTTCTGATGTACTGCACATGAGAATGGGACTTATATCCCCATGCTTGCACAGCAAGAATGTGGACATTCTATGAAATTCTCTGAACATCTGGACAGTTCAGAGCTATGCCAATGTACCGAGACAGCACAAAATAAAAGGAAAATCAAGTACATTTATGTTTCTTTAGTTTTGCAGAACTTACCTGTTTTTTTTTTGTATTTGGTTTGCCCTCAGCAGCATATATCAATAGAAAAGTCTGGCCGTCGAAGTAGGACGTGACTGGACTTTTGTCTGTTGGTATACGCTCACTTTCAGCATGCACATTTTTTAATACTAATGAGAAGTCATTGTATAAATAAGAAAAGGAGTGATATGTATGTGTGTGTGTTTGTGGGGGGGGGGCTTATTGGGCTAGGTGAAAGGAAGTTTGACCTCCCCCCCTACGAGAAATGTTGTTCCAGTGATATACACACAGATTTAGTAGGTTTGTTTTTTGTAGAGTTTAGATCATGGAGAATACAGAGTCTGTGTTTTGACTTATTTTAGAGGATCCACTTTGTTTATTTGTGTATTAAGTCTTGTTGCAAAATTATTTCACTAGCGCCATTCACTGCTGTTTTGACACACTGTTTAGCCTTGTAAATCAGAGGAATGTATTCTGAACTATTTAAAATGTTACAAACAACTTTTTTTCTGTTATAGTGCTAACCTGATTCTTTTGATTGTTATGAAAAAAATTGTATTTTATTTCATTACTACTACTATTGTTTGTGCCAAAGTCAGGACTTATTGTATAAAGTCTATTTCAGGAGCTTTTATCCCAAAGCAAGTACTGAAAATAAGCTATATCAAGAAGAGTAATACGGTAAACAAAATGTTGTTGTTGTTGTTGTTGTTTGTCTTTCGGCTTTTCCTGGTTAGGGGTCACCACAGTGGAACTCCGGTCTGCTAATGATTGGCAGTTAGTTTTTTTTTTTTTTATGGTGTCGAGTTGCCAGCCCGATGCCCAACCTTCAACGAAGGCACGCCCATTCAACGCATGTCTTTTGAACGCCCACTTGACCGCTGGGAGGACATGCAGACTCCACACAGAAGGCACTTCCAACCCAAGCCGAGAATTGAACGGGAGAACCTCTTGCTGTGAGGCAACAATGCTACTGCTGCACCACCGCTATATATAAATAAATATTCAGAGGTTCATAGGTTCATAGGTTCATACTAGGCTATCTGCCCTAGGGCATTTATAAGCCTAGCCAGAATGTGTTTGGCTTTCGCCAACCATTTTAAATTAATTTTGCTATGCCTTTTTTTGAGGTTAGTATAATGTGCCTCTGTCTAACAGTGACACAGAAGTGATAGCCGGGGTAAACCTACAATCTCCCATCCACTCATCAAGATTCCTCTTGAAGAGAGTCAATGAGGGACTCTGCCTAACCTGGACTGGGATTTTATTCCAGAGCGAAGGGAGCCTCTGGGTTATGAATCTGTCCCTCCAGCATGTCCTATTTATTTCAGTGCTGAGGTTCAAGTCTCTCGAGCGCATAGCTCGATGGGATTTGGATTTTCTGAGGTGCAGCATGTCCATTAATTCCGGGTTGGACATGGCTTTATACGTCAGGCACAGATCGCCTCTGAACAGGCGGTATGCCACTGAGTAGAGCTGGAGTTTCTTTAACCGGGCAGCATATGGCATCTGTTTGAGCCCTTTGATCCTCTTGGTGAGGTACTTTTGGGGTCTTTCCAGTTGCTGCAGGTGTCTGGTAAGGTACATCCCAAAGGGGCATTGTACTCAATTATGGGCCTGATGAGGGATGAGTAAAGAGGCACGATGGCGTCCCTGATCTAGATGTGAATCCCTTCATGATTAGGTGGGCTATATAAAATGTTTTTCTAACCACTTTGGCCACGTGGTTGTCAAATGAGAGATTGCTATCAACTTGGGTCCTCAGGTCCCTAATTACTTCTTCTGTACTTAATGGATTACCACCTATGTGGTAATTTGTGGGCACTTTGTTTTTGCCAAAGGGGATGACTATACACTTTTTGGCATTTAGCTTGAGGCCATGGCTCTGGCACCAGTTGTCTGTTTCTATGAGGCCCTTTTGGAGGATGCTTGTGTCGGCTGGAGAGTTGATTATGGTGCCCAGTTTGCAGTCATCTGCGAACTTGGTCAGCCACAGTCCTTCCGTGTTGGCCTGTACCTCCGAGAAATATATACCGAACAAGAGAGGTCCCAGGACTGAGCCTTGTGGGATACCACTTGTAACTGGTTTGGAGTCTGACATGGCTCCAGCAATTCTAACCATGTGGGTTCTGTCCTTGAGCCAGTTTGCAATCCATCTAGTGACATAGGGGTTTATATTTAAGCTGGTGAGCTTATCTATAATGCCCGAGTGGGGTATTGTATCGAAGGCTTTTGCGAGGTTCAGGTAGGCTGTGTGGACCACCTTCCCCTTGTCAATGGCCTTGGTGACTGTTTCAAAGAAATCAACCAGGTTTAAGAGGCAGGATCTGTCCTTAACAAAGCCGAACTGGGTAGGATCCAGTGTTTGTAGGTCCCCAATATCTTTATTTATGAGGTCTATGATGATCCTTTCCATAGCTTTGCAGACCAAGCTAGTCAGGCTTATGGGGCGATAGTTTCCAGGATCCGTTGAGGCACCACCTTTATGGAGAGGGACCACTGTTGCTGTATGCCACTCTTTGGGCACATATCCTGTAGTAAGGCTGAGATTGAACAGTAGTTTTATGTTTGGGTTTAGCTCTTCTTGGAGTTTATGTAGGACGCAGCCCGGGACACCGTCTGGTCCCATTGATGCTGTGTTTTTTGCTTTGGAGAGGGCAGCTCTTACCTGAGCATCTGAGATGTCAGGAGGGCAGCACTCTGCTGGGATAGATATTTTCCCTTTTGATGGGGAGAGGGGGAGAAGTTTGCACTGAACCTGTCAGCTAGGATGTTGGCAATGTCTGTGGGTTCGGTGTATTTTTTGTCATTTTGGACTAATTCTGAGCATATCTGGGAATTACCACCCAGGTTCCTAACATAACTAAAGAAAGCCTTGTGATTATCCTTAGTGTCCTGTGCAATTTTTCTCTCGAAGCTGGCCTTAGACAATTTTATGTGTGCCCGTAGTTTTTTGCTAATACTGATCAGTGATGCCTTTCCTTTTTGGGATTTTGCTCTATCATTTAGTAGCTTCCTCCTTCTATTGTATAGTTTGTTTATGGCTGGGGTCCACCAGACAGGATGTCTGCCTTTGGAGGACTGGGTCTTGGTTTTATTTGGGATTGCATGATCCATGCATTCCTGAAGGTGTTCATAGAATGCGTTTATAAAGGATTCTGCGGTCTGGGACGTATTTTCCACAGGCCCGGGGCTTTGAAGGATTCCACCTCAGTTTTGAGGAGTGTGAAATTTGCTTTAGAGAAGTTTTTCACTGTGGTTTTCTGGGCAGGGGGTGGGGTCGGGATGTGAATATCCAGTGAGATTAGTTTATGGTCTGATCTTACCAGTGAGGGATACACTTCTGGTCTGGAGCATAGAGTCCCCATGTTGGTGATGATCAGGTCCAGTATGTTTTCCCCTCTTGTGGGAGTGGTAACAAGTTGTTCCATAGCATTTGAGTGTATAAATTCTAGGAACCTTTGGGCTAGGATGTTGGAGCTAGAGTAATGCTCCCAGTCTGTGTTTGGGTAGTTGAAGTCGCCCAATATAATGGTGTTTGGAGAGACCTTCATATTTTCTAGTGTTCTCAGGAAGGCCGAGTGTGGTTCCTGGGTTTGGGAGGGTGGTCTGTAGTAGGCTATAAACTGGAAGGCAGTTTTACCCACTGTTAGTTGCACATGGATAGTCTCTGATGCTTCATGCTTTGCCACCAACCTGGAGATGTGGGTATCTTTGATGAATATCGATACTCCCCCTCCTTTTGTGGTTCGGTCCAAGTTTTGGGGCCAAAAAGCATGGTATGAGGTATAACCTAGTAGAGCTGGGGTGCTCTCGGGAGCCCTAAACCAGGTTTCTGTTACTGCACAGATATCGATGTTCTCCATGCTAGAGAGAGTTTCGAGTGCGTGCATCTTGAGGTTTAGACTTCTGGCATTGAGTAGCATTACTCTTAGTTTCTTATCCCTTGTGATACCTATGGAGGTGGGTTTGTCTTTTGAGCCTTGCCTAAAAAAGGCACTATGGGGGTAGCAAGAGCCTTTGCCAATATCCGAAAGCCCAAGGGTGACAGGTGCAAGTCGTCCCTAGTGAAGCATCGTGGCTTGTCGATTCAATGCCTCTCTTGGAGGCAGCATGCTGGAGATTGATGTTTAGTGCTGGATGAATGCTACCCATACTCACAGAGGAGTGTTTCAGTGTTTCAAGCAGCAGAAGGGGCCAGTCTGTGACTTTGAAATGTATGAGCTATGAAGACTTGCACAGCAGAATGGAATAATTTTCCCAGATGACAAACCATAGTGGAAAAATCATGTTCAAAATGTAGGAAGGACATTGTTAGGTAAGAAAGGGCCTCTTGTATAAATGTTGGCTTGCTGGCTTCTGATACTCATGTTGGTATATTGGTCACCTATGTCCAAAGACCTTCTGATGTGTGCTCCTTCACACACACAGCCAAGGGCTACCACACACGCACACACACACATATATATATATATATATATATATATATATATATATATATATATATATATATATATATATATATATATATATATATATATATATATATATATATATATATAAATATATATATAGATTCACTTTATAATCTCGAAATACTGAAAGATCGAATTTTTTTATTTTATTTATTTTTATTTATCATTTGTTGACCGGGAATGTCCGACTAGGTTCCACAGAGCCTATTTTCAGCGGAGGCCCGGGGAGAAATGCTCCAGATGCATGTCTTTGGAATGTGGGAGGAGTACCGGAGGAAACCCACGAACACAGGAGAACATGCAAACTCCACACAGAAGGCACCCCAGCCGAGAATCGAACCGGAGAACCTCTTGCTGTGAGGTGACAATGTTAACCACTGTACCACTCAGTATCTCAAGACCATAAAGTGGAATCCACAAAATACCGACAACCCAAAACTGCAAAACTTCAAAATGCGAACACAAACCATACACCACACAAACATACACCACAATACCCACACTACAAAAAAAAACGCACAGAAATATAACACCACACATCTACAAACCTACACTACATATAAGCAGGGGGGCAAGCCCCCCTGCTCCCCCCATGTGGGGGGCTGTGCCCCTCACACATCTCCTACTTATATATACTAATTCTGACATCGCACAAACAGAAAAAGACAGTAAACTCACACCCAGGCATTCTACAGTCCCTCACACACACACACACACACACACACACACACACACACACACACACACACACACACACACACACACACACACACACACACACACACACACACACACACACACACACACACACACACACACACACACACACACACACACATCACACATATACAAATACCACCACATCCAACACTTAAACACTTATACTTTTGCCTGCCTACCCTAACCCACACTTACAGCTTACAAACACACTCACATACACTCAAACACCTGCCCAAAACCCTTACAAAACACTCACTTACCTTAAATTCCACCTAAATCCACACACTACATCAGACACCATCCACACAATACACTAAACTACACATCACGTAACATAAAGCCATAACTGCAAATTCAACGTAGTCGGATTCCTGATTATGCACCTTCGCTATTTTGAAGATTCGACTTTATGGTCTCAAGATACTGAAATTCGATCTTTCATTATTTCGAGATTATAAAGTGAATCTATATATATATATATATATATATATATATATATATATATATATATATATATAGCATTTACTGGCCTAGGTCAAGGTTAATGGACTAGCCCAGATAATAAATTCATTTTAAAAAGTGGATCCATTTTGGACAATAGCTATGGCTCAGAATTTCTTTATAATTAAATTTATGGGCACAGAAGATAATGTTCTTGTCACCCAAAACATTTTAAGTAATTCAGAAGTACATGAGAGATACTTGGGTGTTGTAGGAATAAAAAAGCTGGGCTGTAGTAGGTCATAATTCAGCCAGATCAGTTCTTCTGATCATTTTTGATATTAGGATATTAAAAAACATACCTACTCTAATGTATTATACCACTAATTTTGATTGTATCACATTGTGAATGACTACCACATTTAATTTTCTCAACTTGATTGGCATTAATTATATCACAGAGTGCAGGTAAAATCATTCTCTCACATATCCATGTTTTACCTGCCAAAATTAACTTCAAACAAGTAAAATACCATATTATGATCCCTTGTCTTTTACCTGCAAAAAATATTTAAAAGTTAGGAGCACTATAACAGTAAAACTTCCCCTTTTCTTTATTGTCCAAATTATCGGGCCTTTTTATTTCTCCAGAAGTCTGCATGACATTTATCTGGTCTGTGTTAAAAAAAGAAAAAAAAGGACTTCATTCCTTAGTACAGTCAGTTTCCCATATTTACCTGATAGCCCTTCAGATTTACATAACGTGCACTGCATTCACATTATGCATACCCAACACCTCAGTGCAAAGACAACACCACATCCTTATCTGTACTGAAATGAATGATGAAGGCCTTGATAGCATCTTCAGAAAACATGGCTATTGCTTCACTGGTGGATAAGGGATCGCAAAGACTACAGAGCCCTCTTGATTGTGCAACAAGTGAAACCACAAACAGTGGCAATGACTCAGCTCACTGAGTGTACAACGCAAACCTTGATGTACTGGCCAGCACTTCCTCACATAAACAACAGCACATCAGTCTGAAATGACAGAATCAGTCCTGCAGAAAGGAAATGAGGGATTGATTGCTAAGACACTGAACCTTTGTGTGTGGCAATAAAGAGGGCTGAGTCAAAAAAGTTCCTAGTCAAATGTTAAAACTATGGAGAAAACCAACATGACTTTCCATCTCTTCCACGTCAAAGCACAAGGAGTACCTCACTGCATGCCTCTTATTCATTAGACTGATGACAAGAGCAGGACTATCAGTGCTGCAAAGTGTATGTCATAATGCATGAACAGAAGGGCATAATGAGGTGTTGTCATTTAACTTATAATACACAGCTAGAGATGCAGAAATCCATATGCCTGAAGAATTGTTGTTAATGTGGAAAGTATAGCTGTTCTCACTCTAAAGTCATCTAATCATGCTATTAAATTAGACCATTTGTAAAATATAAAAATAATATTTACTCTCTGAAAACAATTTTCACTTCATCTCTTGCACTGCATCTTGCTGAAGTCAAAAAGCATTTTGAAACGTCACTGTCTCAGAAGCTGAGAGTATTGATACTGCATCCCATGAAGTATCCAGCAAAGAATTAAAATTGTCAAATCCAGCAGCAACAAAACTGATCATGGCACTTTGTTAGCAGATGAATAGAAACTGAGCAGACATGAAAGCTGTGTCTATTTCTGGCCAGTCAATCATATGAAGTAGATTAATGTCTGTATCCCAGATACTCATGTCAGCTTACAGCATTCACCCCATCTTGGATACAAAATGGTCCTGATAAAAAAGTCTTAGCATTCACATTTTAGCTGTTTTGCTTAGATTTAAACTAGTAGAAATAGCTACATAACCAACAGTCTGAATCAGTTAATCTTAGCTTTTAAGTAGAATTAACAGATATTACAGTTATCTCTAGTCATTGGCCACAAATATGCACCAACTGTGGTGGTGGTGCTGCGGTAGTGTTGTCGCCTCACAGTAAGACGCTGTCCGGTTCGATTCTCAGCTAAAGCGTCTTCTGCGTGGAGACATGCGTGAATGGGCATACCTTCGTTGAAGGTTGTGCGTCAGGGCTGGCAAACTGGCACCTAAAAATCTACTGCCAATCATTAGCGGACCGGACTTCTGCTGTGGTGACCCCTAACTGGGAAAAGCCGAAAGACACAACAACATATCTAGCAGCTTTGAACCTGAGCAGATGCTACTCAATAAATTAACAATCCTTCTGTTTTAAGAATTCTGAAACAAAACAAAACAAAACAAAAACAAAACAACAACAACAAAAAAAAAACATTTTGAGCTGGGTTTTAAAATGCTATCTTTTGTGGATGATGCATTGATATGTTTGCATAAAAAAGATTTAAAATATCTGATTATAGTAAAGTCATTAACTCATTCACTCTGGAGCAGTTCAGAAAAAGCTGCCTGCTTAATTCCTCCATAGGAACAACAGTGCAGCCTGAGCTAATTTTCAGAAAATCCATTTATAATACCATACAGAAAACAAACATTTATAACACTTTAACTATAAGAGCTAGACTAAAAATGTAAATATGAAAGTTGTTCAGCAGACACTGACCTTTCCAACAGTGTAAATGTTGATAGTGCATATTAAAGGCATTAAATATTTGGCAAGGAATGCTGATATTGTGCATATTTTTTACCTTTTTGGAAAAGCAAAGCACAATATCTTGGTCAATGTGCCATGTGGACCCATACAATTTGTTTGTATGAATGTCAACTTTACAATGATACCTTAACCATTATTGTGTGATGCTCCTTTATGGAGATATTCACAAAAATATGATTAATATAATATTTCTCATAATTGATAAATAAACAAAGCATAATATCTCATCACCTGTAAGAGACAGAAGCTGCATATCAGTGTACAGGTTGTGTGTCTCAATGTCAGCTTCAAGAGAATGCATCATTTGTATCACCACCATGCAATGTTGCAAAGATATGGGCATAATAATGAGAAGTACTGGAAATGTATAATTTTCATAATCCTACAAGACTAAACAAACTGTGATATCTGAACAAGTGTACACTGCACATAAACAGCTATTTTACCATGTTGTAAGGAGTAACACTGTCTTCAAAATGAGGTATTACTTGGCACACTGACATGCTCCCTTGCAAAGTTATTTACCAAAATATGGAAAAAAATCAAAATGTCCATAACCTAAGTTCAAAACAAATTTTGACATCTGTACATGTGTACAACATACAGGCATGGTTCTTTTACCATGTAGGAACTATGAATATTGTCTTCAAAATAAGGTATTACTTAGCACATTCAGATGCTCCCTTGCAAAGTTATTTACCAAAATATGAAAATAATCATAATTTCCATAACCTAAGTTCAAAACACACTTTGATATCTGTACATGCGTACAACATACATGCAGAGTTCTTTTACCATGATGGAACTATGAATACTGTCTTCAAAATGAGGTATTACTTAGTATATTCAGATGCTACCTTGCAAAGTTATTTGCCAAAATATGAAAAAAATCATAATTTCCATAACTTGAGTCCTAAACAAACTGACATCTGTACATGTGTACAGCATTCAGACCCCATTGTTTTACCATGCAGATACATATCACTGTAAATATACGCATTCCTGGTGTAGCCAACATACTGCTGAATGGGTACATGTAAAGAGAAAAAGCAAGGTAAGGCCTGCCACTCCACTAATGAACCCAGGACTGGCATGGGATTTCAGTGGCAAGCAAGGCCATCTGATCTGTCTGATACCTGTGCTGGCTACCCACTCAGACAGCTGATACCACTGCAGTCTCATGACCTCCTTCAGTGTCAGCAGTCTGCCTTACCTATGCCTTTTCTCTTTACGTGTCCATTCAGCAATGGACCTAAGGGATAATGTTCTGTATTACTAAGCTCTTCCTGTCATCTAAACTCTACACCTGCCTGATAAAAGCAGAAGAAAAAAAGCATTGCAGGATGGTTACTGACATATTTGATTGTACGTGGTAGCACTCTCCTCTTTGCATCTTCACCAGCTCCTTGCCACAGTTATTTGCCAAACTCAGAAAACCATCATATTTTACACAACACAATTCATAAGCAAATGCAAAATTTGTACCCATGCACAGCATACAGATAGTTCTTTTACAATCTGAAAATGAAGTGTTACTCACCATGTGTACAAGTATCCTAGCACATCTTTTCCTGTGTTGTAAGCAGTGACAACAGTGTTCATAAATATAGCAATAGAGTTTTACTTACCATACTGGTCCTACTTGGTCATGGGTGTTTTCCATTTTTCTCATAAGCTGCATGTTACCAATCCTGCATAGCTATCCTCACGCCATTGTGGTGGTCAGTCAAGAACAATGCAATGCTCTCCTCAGTTAGGTGAACACCATGCCTTCTGAACAGGTGAACATCTTCTATGTAGATCCACCGACCCTGTGCATGAAGCCATGCATGAACCCATTCTGTAAATGTTTGGCCTTGTGCACTGCCCATTGACTGTTTGTTGTTTTCCATATCTGGCGAGGTATTATGTCAGACCACACAAAATGACAACATGGCCGCCATGACTACATGTGTTCAAAAATTGCTCTGATATGAAACCGTAGCCTTCCGAGTAGTTGACTGATGACATCATTCCCTCCAATGTGCAGCCCAAGAATGTCAAGCTCAGGGTAGATGGAACACTTGTCTTCCAACAGTTGCAGTACTCTGTTCCAATGCATACCTCTTCTTGCAATCCAGCATACCTTCACACTAAATGTGGGGAAGCTCACGATGTAGTGGTTTTCACTTACAGTGACATGGCTGGAAGCCTAGTGAATGTAGCAATGGCCACATACCCATGCTCTCACTTGCAGTTCTCCTGCTGGTGAAGCCATGTCAGTGTCAGAAGGTGGATGAACCTGCACAGGAAAGAAAATGCAAACAGATTACTACTGATGTTTGAGAGATGTATTGGAAGGCTACATCTATATGTATATCATACGCATTTCCTGGTTAGCCCATCCAAATCTTCACTCCTGTCCACAGGGGCATTATTCTTTTCATAAGGTACATAAGCGGTGATGACACTGCAAAGGTACATACCTACCACCCTTGAAAAGACTAAATTACACACAATGACTGACAAGGGGGCACAGAAAGGGCACATGTAAATGGAAGTAGCAGGGTAAGGACTGCCACTCCACTAATATGCTGAGGACAGGAATGGACCTTCGGCTCGTGGGTGTCTGAAGTGTCCCATACTGGTGCTGGCTACCCACTCAGACTGCTGGTAGCAGCAATGAGTCCTGATTGCAGGCAATGCCAGCAGTCTGCCTTACCTCTGCCTTTTCCATTTACATGTGTCCTTTCAGCAATGGCCATAAGGACTCAAAGGGGGGAGCTAATGTAAAGGATCCTGCCCTGACCTATATACATTTACTACACCTGAAGGGAGGGAGACTGAGTGGAGAGCTACATCAAGACAACATGCGAAAAGACCAAGACTGAACATTGCATCACAGTGGCACCCCTGAGGCAATGCTTACCTAGGACAGCAGCACTATGGGACTGAGCTGAAGAGTATCTAAGTTCCCAACTGCAATCCAAGTGGATCATAAGATCCATGGTGGCTGGGTATGTCCCCCATGATGCACCCACCAACACAAGAGCAGTTGGCACAAATCCCTGAAGTGTAACCTTCCTGGCCTTGGTTCATTAGAGCTTGGCTGGTAACTACCAAGGGGGCACAGAGAGGGTACATGTAAATGGAAAAAGCAGGGTAAGGACCCACTCCAGTAATGTGCTGAGGACAGGAATGGGCTTTCAGCTCATAGGCATCTGAAGTGTCCTATACCGGTGCTGGTCACCCACTCAGACTGCTGGTAGCAGCAATGACCCCCGATTGCAGGCAATGCCAGCAGTCTGCCTTACCTCTGCCTTTTCCATTTACATGTGTGCAAATGACAGAAAGAAAGTGGTGTTGAGGGGGGTGTATTTCAATGACTCAGAGTGGAGAAAAACCCAAATCTGACTTGTGCATTCATCAATGTGATAATGACTTCTACTTATGTGAATAACAGTGTCAGCTGCTGAGAGTTTTGCCTGAAAAGTAATAATGACTCAATGCTATATTGTAACTGCACTGTCATAATGATGTGCAAAGTTATGCATGCTCAGACACAGGTGATAATTGCTGCACATAATACAGGCATTTATTATATTACCTGCAGCTGTTATGTAACACAGACTCATTATCATCAGTAAAGAGAAGACCTGAGTAATTCAGTAAAATAGTATAACATTTAGATATTGAGTCCTTCCTCCCAGCTAAATTCCACAAATGACTGACAAAGCCAAGATAAAAACCCAAAACATATGGTAGCTCCATGCTTGAAATAGTCAGCAAGTAAGTCAGGAGACATCTATAAGAAATTGATTTTAGGGTATTTTGCTAGAATTAGTGGCCTAAGTAGGTAATGGAAGATATGCCATGTCAAATACCAGAAAGTAGTAACACAATATTTCGCAGGTCGAAATGAGACAGAAACGGCTAGTAGAACCAAGTAGTGGCAGGAAATAATGGAAGTAATAGTCAGAGCATGTTTCCGTTATATACTGTACCTTTCAGTTAAATGTCTGACCTGCTACTATGCAGACAGGGACTAACGGTGGTTGTGCATCTCATGGCTGGTCAAACAGGACAATGAACTTGAGCTTCTCCATCTTCAAAGTACCATAAGCCAAATCCCATAGCAATTACTTAGAAGCTATAGGTCCCCCTCTATGACTCAGGAAACCCATGTATTATTGTAAACACTCACCATCCAACCCAACAGCATCATGTACAAAACTATCTCAGAAAATCAAGCCCCCGTGGCGGAATCACAGCATCGATAGGATGTGTAAAAGAAGAAAAAAATCATGGCAAAAAGGAGGAGGTGCAGCACCCAGCAAGATAAAAGCCATTGCAAACTACACAAACAGATGTGAAGACAAATAAAATCTACCAAAGCTAAATCTGAGGTACATTTGTTCTACCAGGCCAAGGACAACCACAAGACATTCTTGAGCTATGTCCACAACCTCAAATGAACCACTGCTACAAATGCTCTCCATAAAGGGCTAACCCAGACAAATAACTGGCATCTGAACCATGGACTAACACTAAATGGCAAGAAATACATAACAGTAACCCCCAGGAAGTCATCCAGCCCTTGTAACTGTCATATTGACACCACAATTCTAAGAGTTGACTCAGTAGTCAGGGACTTGGGGGCACACACAGACATTAATCTAGCCTTTGACCATCACATGTCTACACTAGTGATAAAATCATTCTATGTTTTGCAACGTACAAACAAAGGTAAGGCATGTAGGTCCAAGGAAGAACTAAATTATATCCCTTATATAATATGGCATCACTTGTTAGAGCGTCTTTTAAATTTATACTTTTGAATTTTTTTCAGTACACAATGAAACAAACCATATGAACCAATCACGACAAAACTGCCCAAGTCAGGAAATTTCAACTATAAAAGGGCACACAAATTTCTGTCATTGCAATCCACCAATATCAGGATGCTCAAACGTCTGTCATTGCAACCCACCAATATCAGTCCATGTGCTCAATCTCTGTAAAAGAGAAAGTCATCTAAATAATTCCACATGTAACTAATGTAAAGGTTGCTGCTAGCAAACAACTGTATATTTCAATGTTTCATCTACAAATGCAATGCCTGCTGGCAATATTGCAATAGGAAATGGATGGAATACTGAAAACAGGTTCATAGTTACTAGGTATGTCATGTACAGGAGGACAAACTCAGGACTGCAGCACCTCTGTTGCGAAGAAAAACAATAATGACAATCCTACAATATCCAGTATATGTCAGTACCAATAAAAGCAACATTCACGACACCCATCCAATTAGCACAGATTTGCCTAAATTAAAAATATGACATCAATATTCAAGTTATGGCACTAAGCGTTAAGCTTTATTACGTTTTCATTGTGAACTGCATGCTTGTGAATGTATATCACAAAGAATAAAGGAATATGAGTTTCCAATTTTTTTTTTTTGTGGTCGTTGTTTTTGTAATTGCAAACATGTGACATTGCAGCATTATTGAGAAACATTGCACAAAATCCACAAATGTAAATCAAGTAACTGATTTGAGAATAATACATTCCGGGAACTGAAAAATAATTTCAACCAACAGCTGAATGTGTTTAATGTTTTTAAAAGATGTAAACCATTCACTTTCTGCTTATTCGGCTTATTAGTGGTACTAACACGAATACCCTTGCTTATCAGAATAAGCATATCAGCAAATAGTTTTGATATTGTTCAAAAGACATGTTACACCTTGTTGTGTGCCGGGCTGAGTTATGTCTGCCTTTTGCATCCTGGGTTTTACATGTAAGAGGTAGTGCTATGTTCCCAAATAATGTTTAATCCATACTTCTATATACTTCATTTTATCATGCCCCATAAATTGCACACAAAATGAAGTCATGCAGACCCAGTGCAAAAATTAAGAAAACTTCTGATAAACTAATTACTTTCATTCCCTACAAAACTTGGACTTTGTAGTCAAAACCACAGCAGACTACAAGAAATTTAAAACTTCATGGCAACCAACCTGTTTTAAATTTTTTGTAAACTGCTTTATTTCATTTTACATACATTTGGTGGTGGGTTGGTTTAGTTATTTAGTTTGCGAGTTTTGATTACTGACAAAATTGTTATTCAGCTATCCCGATGTCTAGTTAAGATTGTTCCATTATGGCTTCTCAGATTACATATATGTATCTATTTGTATATATATAATTATCTGTAATATTGTTAATATTTGTGTAGGCATATGAATTTTTACACTTAGGCTATCATATTTTGGGTTAAATACCAAATGCATAAAATATAGCCTCCTCTGTGTGATCTGGGAAGCAAGTTAAAAGAGTTATAATTATTATTAAGCCGATAGGCATATTAGGGGAAGTTAAGCAGTGTTATTGAAATACACTGCTTGTTTTACTTCATTGTTTTTCTCTGTGTAGGAGAAAATTTTCTATGGCACGAAATGTCATTTCCCTTTTAAATGTTTAAATTTATATATATTAATTGGGATCTTAATGGAATGATTGATGAAGTTTTTGTATATAAATGCTGATTTTAAATTGTTTAATTGTAACCTGATGAAGCACACCGGGATGGTGTGTGAAAGCGCTTGTTCTTCCAATTAAACTGTGGATTTTACATCGTGGTGGTTCCTTGCAGTATTTTTCTCTACATCCTGCTTTTTTTCGTTGGAAGGAACCTCTGAATGGTCGTTTTTTGCTTGTTGCTGATATTGGTGGTCTTCGTTTGCCTTTTCGACCGTTACACGATGGATTTGCCTAATATAGAGCTGGATTATAATCCTGCTGCTACAGGAGCTGTTGATGGCTGGAGCTGTTTGTTTCAACAACAGGAAAACCCGCTGTTAAAGTTTAACATGGGTAACCATGTTCCGAACAAGGTAACACAGAATACTGAAAACTTGACAGATTTTTATGGCTCGCTTAGAAATTTAGAAAATGATCTTTACAAACTTCATAGACTTATATGGCAAAGAAGGCATATGGAGGCATGCCTTCATTTTAAGGTCATTCCGCGAGGAATGAGAGTCAAGCTATGGTGATAGCCATCCGGAATTGTTACGGAGATGGCAGCAATTGAATGTAGAGTTTGGGACTAAATACATCCATCTGCTCATAGAATATTTCTCTCCCATTGAGGCTGAGTTAACCACCAAGGTCGAGGATGACTATAAAAGCCTTATTGCCAATTATAAAAGTGAGCTTTGTATTTCAAAAATTAATAGCATGTGTCGACAGCTTGTATTATATAGTAATAGACTGGAGCAAATTAAGCTCAAGAAATTGAAACGTGATTGCCAGGATTTCCAGCTGGGGCGCATCTTCGTATGGCCGAGAATCAATGGTAGCGAACCTGAATTTATGCATCCAGCTAACAACTCCCGTATTTCTACATCTGATAATGTCATCTTTACTGACTCTCAGACGGAACCTCATATAAGTGGTGAACATCTTATCATTACATCCAGCAAAGATTTGCCATCATCTAACGTTTCAATTCCTTGTAATCAACAAGGTATGAAACATCATGAAGGGTTAGGGGCCAGACCGAAAACAGATACGGCCATGAATCCTTGTGTGCCTGCGGTGCCTTTAAACTATCCACTTCCTTACAAAAGCAGAACGCAGACGCGTTCACAAAGTCGAGGCAGAGGAAAAAGAAAGCTATCGGGGGAAGAGTTGGAACCGAGGAGAAGGATAAAGAACTGAATACCTTGTTTTTCAACTTAACCTCAAGGGAATTTTCTCCGGATGAACAGAATGTTTTGAATAAGGGGCTCTCCTTTATCCTCTCAAGAGGAAGTGAACTCTCGGACACTTTGATAGCCCTACGTTTATATGTTAGGAAGCTATCTTTAAAGGTACTGTTCAAAGATTGTAATAATGATGATTTTTCTTATGTTTCGAATGTCTGCAAAAGGAAAAGTTGTTTTTTGCCGCCTATACCTAATACAGTTGAGTGTTTTTTACGCTCATGTGAATATGACTTTTATTCCTATTATAAGGAAGTAAAACATAAAGGTGTATTTGTTAACTTAAATCATGGGCAAAGACGTTGCCTTAACAATCTTTATGATGATAAAGGAATTGTATTCAAACCGGCAGACAAAGGTGGAGGGGTCGTTGCAATGGATACCGGCATGTATGTTGATCTGATGACTAATATGCTTAGTAATGACATGGCATATAGATTAATGGATAAATCTGAAGTGGACTCCTTGATAAGATATGTTTATGATATTATATATGATATGCTTATGACTAGAAGCATTAGTAAGTCTTTATATGATTTTCTAATAGTAGATTCCCCATTAATCCCCCTGATAAAAGGGCTTCCCAAAATGCATAAAGGAGAGGATCCCCCTCCTTTGCGGCCCATAGTTTCTGGGAGGCATTGGGTGACTGAAAATGCATCCATCTACATACAGTCTAAACTAGGTCCTCTAGTTAATTCAATTCCGTCGGTTCTAAAAGATACTTATGGACTGTTGAAGGATTTACAACAAGATACTGTTGGTGCCAAGTTACATTGTGGTACATTAATGGTAACATTAGATATCAAGAACTTGTTTACTAGTATCCCTAACGAGTTTGGCCTTGATGCAATAAGGGAATACTTACATTTTTGCAACACTATGGATAATAATGAACAATTGGTAATCTGCACTTTATTGGATATGGTCCTGAACAACAATATCTTTTTATTTAAGGATCAGATATATACGCAGACATGGGGAGTGGCAATGGGCACTCCCTGTGCCAATGCGTATGCAAATTTGACCGTTTACCAATGGGAAAAGGAGTTTATTTTCAGTAATCCTAGGTTTAGGAATGTCATCTTATACAAACGTTTTGTCGATGATATTCTGTTATTTTGGAATGGAGGGATAGACTCCTTGCATGAATTTGTTGCTTACATGGAGTCCACCACTCAATTTTTGAGGTTCACCGATGAGTACTCTGCCACTAGTGTGAACTTCTTAGACGTTACCATTACAAAGGATATAAATAATCAGATTGTTACTTCCCTATATCGGAAGCCATGCTGGAAAAATGGCATCTTGCATTTTGACAGCATGCACCCCCGCTATATTTTTCGCAATGTAATAAAAGGCCAGATGAATAGAATATCTAGGCTCTGTAGCTCTCAGGAGGATGTGCTGAAGTTAGTGAATTTTCAAAAAAACTGTTTTGTGAATAGGGGATATCCTGTAGCTTTGATAAATGATCTAGCAACAGTAGCTTTAGAAACTCCTGTTTACAGGAGGAAAGGCCACTATAATTACAGTATTGAAGGAAAAAAGATCCAAATACCATTTAGTATAAAATATACGAATGATATAGACCATATTATACAGATTATACAGAATAATTGGAAGATTTTATTACTTGATCCCGTTATATCACAGCTAGTGGGAAATAAACCAACTTTTAGGTTTAACAACAGCCTAAATCTGAAGAGGCTATTATGCAAAGAAAAAATGGACTCCAGACAGTTAGATATCAGAGCTATTTATAAAAAAGGTACTTATCCCTGTAAGAAATGTAGCATATGTAAATATTTATCCACTGTGCAGGTGTTTGATGTTCCGGACATGAATATTGCCTTTAGCCCAATGTTTTATGCCACATGTGAAACTAGGAATATCATCTACCTAGCTACTTGTGACTTGTGCACGGCATACTACGTGGGCATGACCAAACGAAGACTCAAAGATCGGGTCTATAACCACGTGTATGATATTAGAAAGGGTAATCTTACCAACGTCCTGGCCAAACATTGTCAAACATTTCCACAACATGTATTTAAATTCAGGGTAATCCAAATAGTGAATGAAAATAAGAGAGAAAAAGATCCCATTGGTACCCTTGAGTTATGTGAATTAAAGTGGATTTTGAAATTAAAAGCCCATATAGAACCGGGTCTTAATTCCATTGTTAATATTAGACCGGCTCTTTTAGGGCAACTTTAGACAATAAATGTTATGACCCTGTACATTGGATTTTTATAAACTATATATTTAGTGTTTTTACATCATACATTTTTGTATTATTTATATTAATTCTATACATGCTTCTTATATTGCAGCATACACATTTATTAATATTAATTTTATTATAATTAAATGGCCAGTGTATATTAATGGAATAAATAAATAAATAAATAAGTAAGTTTATCATGGCTATATTGCTATTGATGTTGATTAAATATATTTTTATAAATTAATTGTACTTGATCTAGATATATTAAATGGAATGTTTAGATTAATTTTCTTTAGACATTTCAAGTTATATATTTTATATCATGCGTATATTTTGTTTTATTTTATATCACTTACATATATGTATCTATTTGTATATATATAATTATCTGTAATATTGTTAATATTTGTGTAGGCATATGAATTTTTACACTTAGGCTATCATATTTTGGGTTAAATACCAAATGCATAAAATATAGCCTCCTCTGTGTGATCTGGGAAGCAAGTTAAAAGAGTTATAATTATTATTAAGCCGATAGGCATATTAGGGGAAGTTAAGCAGTGTTATTGAAATACACTGCTTGTTTTACTTCATTGTTTTTCTCTGTGTAGGAGAAAATTTTCTATGGCACGAAATGTCATTTCCCTTTTAAATGTTTAAATTTATATATATTAATTGGGATCTTAATGGAATGATTGATGAAGTTTTTGTATATAAATGCTGATTTTAAATTGTTTAATTGTAACCTGATGAAGCACACCGGGATGGTGTGTGAAAGCGCTTGTTCTTCCAATTAAACTGTGGATTTTACATTGTGGTGGTTCCTTGCAGTATTTTTTTTTTCTCTACATCCTGATTTGAGAATAATACATTCCGGGAACTGAAAAATAATTTCAACCAACAGCTGAATGTGTTTAATGTTTTTAAAAGATGTAAACCATTCACTTTCTGCTTATTCGGCTTATTAGTGGTACTAACACGAATACCCTTGCTTATCAGAATAAGCATATCAGCAAATAGTTTTGATATTGTTCAAAAGACATGTTACACCTTGTTGTGTGCTGGG
Organism: Protopterus annectens; assembly: GCF_019279795.1. Taxonomy (NCBI): domain Eukaryota; kingdom Metazoa; phylum Chordata; order Ceratodontiformes; family Protopteridae; genus Protopterus; species Protopterus annectens. The sequence continues at coordinate 210,250,064 of NC_056750.1, read as the reverse complement.
CTGAGTTATGTCTGCCTTTTGCATCCTGGGTTTTACATGTAAGAGGAAGTGCTATATTCCCAAATAATGTTTAATCCATACTTCTATATACTTCATTTTATCATGCCCCATAAATTGCACACAAAATGAAGTCATGCAGACCCAGTGCAAAAATTAAGAAAACTTCTGATAAACTAATTACTTTCGTTCCCTACAAAACTTGGACTTTGTAGTCAAAACCACAGCAGACTACAAGAAATTTAAAACTTCATGGCAACCAACCTGTTTTAAATTTTTTGTAAACTGCTTTGTTTCATTTTACATACATTTGGTGGTGGGTTGGTTTAGTTATTTAGTTTGCGAGTTTTGGTTACTGACAAAATTGTTATTCAGCTATCCCGATGTCTAGTTAAGATTGTTCCATTATGGCTTCTCAGATTAATCTGTTGCCTGGGGATTTGACTATTGTATTAAAACAGCCTTCCAAATTTGTACCTGCATGTATGGCCACAGGAGGTGTTTAGATGGTAGTAAATGTTCTTCTGTCAATTTAGAGCAGAGCTGTTCAACTCAGAATAACACTCCTGTACAGGAAGAGATTTGACAAGGTCGTGAGCAGCATAACAGGGTAGATCTGAGTAGATGGATGGCTTCTTATGATTTTAAATTTCATGACACAGAAGTTAAATCCAATGGCACATTAAGTTCACAGTAAAAAAATTTCGAGCAAATCTTACTAAAATACAGGAATTTACAAACTGGCAACTGTTTTCTGGAGGAATGTAACCAAATGAAACAGGTCCCAAAGGGGTTAAGTTTATGATAGTCCCCAACAGGTGCTTTAGCGAATGAGTGGAGGTCCTGATACCGCTAGTGAATTTTAATGCCTTCAGGATTGAGTAGAATGAGCATTATTGATAATCCCTTACTGAGCAAGGAAAAGACTTGTGCCCCATTTAGCCACAGTGTTGATTCAGTTAAAGCTTTTTACTCGGCAACTAAATTTTGCTTTATTTTAAAGGAAATGTGTGCTTATACATTCTCAAACTGCATACACACACACTCTTCATTCATTCCTTTACCATTTGCTCTCTCATACATACACACAGGCAGGTAAAGGAATGAATGAAGATTGTCTGTATGAATGCAGAAGTGCCTGCTTGGGTGTATAAGAGAGCAAACGGTAAAGGAGTGAATGAAGAGTGTATGTATGTGGTCTGAGAATGTATAAGCACACTCTTCCTTTTCAATACATCCCCCGAACAGTCAGTCAAGGTGTTCCGAAAAAATAAAGCCAAATTTAGTTGTTGAGTATAAAGCTTTAACTGAATCAACACTATGGCTAAATGGGGCACAAATCTTTTCCTTGCTCAGTAAGGGATTATCAATAATGCTAATTATACACAATCCTGAAGGCAATAATACGCACACTCTTCATTCATTCCTTTACCGTTCGCTCTTTCATACAGCCAAGCAGGCACTTCTACAGTCATACACACACTCTTCATTCATTCCTTTACCGTTCGCTCTCTCTCATACACACACGCAGGTACTGCTACATTCATACAGACACTCTTCATTCATTCCTTTACCGTTCACTCTCTCATACACACACGCAGGCACTTCTACATTCATACACACACTCTTCATTCATTCTTTTACCGTTCGCTCTTTCATACAGCCAAGCAGGCACTTCTACAGTCATACACGCACTCTTCTTTCATTCCTTTACCATTCGCTCTCTCATACACCCAAGCAGGCACTTCTACATTCCTACACACACTCTTCATTCATTCATTTACCATTTGCTCTCTCATACACACATGCAGGCACTTCTACATTCATGCACATACTCTTCATTGACTCCTTTACCATTCGCTCTCTCATACACCCAAGCAGGCACTTCTACATTCATACACACACTCTTCATTCACTCCTTTACCGTTCGCTCTCTCATACACCCAACCAGGCACTTCTACATCCATACACACACTGTTCATTCATTCCTTTATCGTTCTGTCTCTCATACACCCAAGCAGGCACTTCTACATTCATACACACACCCTTCATTCACTCCTTTGCCATGCACTCTCTCATACACCCAAGCAGGCACTTCTACATTTATACACACTCTTCATTCACTCCTTTACCGTTCGCTCTCTCATACACCCATGCAGGCACGTCTACATGCATACACACACACACACACACACACACACACACACACACACACACACACACACACACACACACACACACACACACACACACACACACTTCATTCTCTCCACACTTGCAATCAGTGCACAAAAAACACATTACCCTAGCCTACATAATGTCAGCTTGTCATATGTCAAGCAAAATCATCTGAGAAGTAAGAAGCAGTTCTTGGCACTGGCAGAAGAAAAACAACGAGAACTTCCAAGCAAAAACCGCCAAACGGGTGTCTCCACTTGCGATCAATAAATATCATAAAAAAGAAAGGAAATACCTGCTGTTGGACCCTCTATTTATTCAGGGAGAACAAAAGAAGTTTTGATTTGGGGTGGAGGTGTTATGCAAGTGGTGGCTTGGATTGCAATAATCCGATTGGCTGCCACCACTTGCATAATTAACCGCTTTACAAGCTGATTTTCCTCAAAAACGTCAATGTGAGCAGCATGTAAAAACACACTGAATTGTAGGTATATAAGGTAAATAACAAGTTAGACTACAATTTAAGTATGTTTTACACGCTGCTCACATTACAAATCTACATTGCAGTTTGTCACGTCAGTGGAAGGTACTCGGGGATAACAGCTTGCAATTCCTATCATCTCACAGCGTGCTTGGGTGTAAACACAGAGGCACTGTAAGATGGTACTCGGGGGTTAATGAGTTAAAAAAAGCAATTTCTCTTCACTGACGATTCATGAAATTCTTTTCCTGTTTGAGTCCATATTAATGGCAACATTTTTTACTTCTTCAGCATTTTTTTAAGTTCAGTTTTATTATTATTCCTTCCAAACTTTATCTTTTATTGTTTTTTTTTAGCAGAACCTAGCAAATTCAATTTAGTTAGCATGTTTATGTCACTTTATTAATAACTTAAGATCAAAATGCAAGAATGCAGCCATGTCATGTATAATTATGCGTTAATTACATATTTACAATGCTGTTATATTTAATGAGGTTCTGTAACATTAACCGCTTATGTTATGTTCACTGAAAAATATTGCAACATCATTTTATGTTATTCTCTACATACTTGTCTTGAAATGAACTGAATTCTCTTGACATTTTTACATATAACTGAATTCCAGAATGCATATGCATTTAAAGTTTCACTGAATATACTTTTAAATAACGTTGATATAACTTGCAGTGTTTATAATAATTCTATTGAATTATGTAACTGTGGAGCTCTTCCACTGAATAAGAGCTATTATTGCCTAGTTAGACTGTCTTTGTTAATAAACTTCAATAAATGCATTAAAAGGTAGCTGCAATGCTGCTTTTAGAGTTTAAGACGGGTGCCCAGGTATGAGACTTACAAAACAAAGCTCTAATGTACAAGCATCTTCACTAGGAAAGACACATGATGTCCCAAAGGGCATATTACAAATGAAAAGCATGTTCTAGCTTAACAACAGTGCTGCAAGACCTTTCTATATTCTGTACTGATCGGGCCAATCATTGACTGTTATACTGCCTTTGGGGTGTGTCTTACTAAACATATTGACCTCAAAGACTTCTGACTAAAAAAATCATGAGCCTAAAAGACCTGAGCTACCAAGGGAAACTGGAATAATCTTTCTTTGCCTTCTTGGCCTTTAGGGATCCATCAGTTCAAGACCTCTTATGTCTCTACAAATCAAATAGTTCAGTCAACACAAGGAGCAGAGAAATGAGCCTGCTTCAGCAAGTAAAAAAGTCACAGATTTGTTATGCAGTAACTCCCCCTCTCTGGAACAAACTTCCACTCCAGATAAGCAATGTGAAATACTATCTTGCTATAAAAAGGAATTAGACAATTGGATGGGTATGCATAAATGTACCCCATCATGACTGGCCTCCTTGAAAAGGAAGTGAGGTCTAATAGTGGGTACTGACAAGGCATAAAGGGCCACATGGCCCGGTTGTCTAGTATTTTCTATGATTTTTGTTCTGTGATTTTTCTATGACTGGTTGTCACACATCCCAATAACTGATGGGATGATTGGATAATGCGATTGATGATGGTCAGCATGTATCGGGAGAAAAAAGACATAAAAATGTAAATGCTTTAGGGATTTTACACAAGGTGTATTCATAAAAATAGCAGGTGGACTGTCAGCCCATTTTTGGTGTGAATTACGATTCTTCACTATTCCAAGTTTTATGGTAAGACTAAATGCCTCCAAGCTACCCTGAGCAAAGTCTTTCTGCTTCATTACTGTAGCAAGTTACAGGGAATAGCATTTTATCACCTTTTCAACTACTGCCTTTATCTTTTAACTTTTCCTGTACTTTGCCTTGTTTTGCTGTTAGACTGCATCAGGATGGAGCTATTTTCTATGTAAATGTAACTATGGTTTGCGGTCTGGTGAACGAGTCTCCCTAGATCAAAACACTGTTCCCACCCAGCTTAGTCCTTAAAAACAATCTTCCTCCCAGCTTGGAACTTAGAATAAGAACACTATTCCCTCATCTCAGCTAACTCCTTAATATCAGACCCCTCCCCCCCCTCGCCAGTTTGTTCCTTGAAATTAAGACACTGTGTCTCCCTCAGCCTGGTACTTAGAATCAGAACGCTGCCTCCCCCCATGTTGTTCCTTAGAATCAAAACATTTTCTGTCCCTCCAACAGCTTGGTTCTTAGAATACAAACACTGTCCCTTGCCCACAGGCTGGTCCTAAGCAACAGAACACTGTCTCCTCATCCCCTCAAGAGTATTTATGATTGTATACATTCAGAAGTGTAGTTTATGAAGTGCTGTAAGTCTTATCATTGATAAGTACCACAATGTCTCTGGTTAAGCAGTTATCTGTGTTTCTGTAGCTCTTACTAAAGTATTTGTTGTCAATTTTAAATCTATCTACTTAACTGAGCCAGTGTTACTTGTACAAAGGTCTTCTGTCATGGATTCAAATTATGTAGTTTTGGAAGATGTCAAGCTCAAATCCAAATGTTTGAAAAGCCAAGAGTTCAAAATCAACACATTTTTTCTAAAATTCACAATAAACCTGATTAAAACACTATTACTAAACATAAACAAACCCTAACGATAACAAAATCCCTAGACCTATATCTTACTAATAACCTTAACCTAGACCTCAACTCCAAACCAAAGTCATTGACTCCTCTAACTATGCTTGGTCTGACATTTGACCACACAGGGTGTTAGATTATATAGCATGTGTACACAAGAATGTATGACCGCAACGACATTCACAAAAGTGGCATGTGAAGTACCGGACTCATAACAACTACTTTCAAACTAGCGCCATTCAAAACCAGTGTATACTTCCTTGTGCAGGTAAACCTGTTAGTTATATTTGCCTGTTTACATTGACTTTGCTTAGTCTTTAGTAATGACTATTTACCATTTTAGTACAAATATTTTGGCTGAAAAGGAATGTGATTAACATACTCACCCAATTATTAATTAAATCAGATACATTAGTTATCGCATTACTCTGGCTGCTTGTCTATTTTTCTTTTTTTCCTTGTCCACTTCACCAACGCTCTGGGTCCTCTACATTCAACAAGTTGCTCCATTCTTTCTTCTTCCTCCTCTTTCCCCTGAGGGATGGATACTAATCTAGTGGGGTTCTCACCTCTAATGGACTGCACTAAACCCATCCCTGAGCAGGACAAGAGTCCTATGCCCAATTCTTCCCTGGGCTCAGAGGACTCAAGCACTCTCTGACTGATGATAAGTCTTGTCTCATCCTTTCTGGCCCATTCAATCTCCAGAATGGGCTGTCTTGTCCTACACTTGATTAGTTGTGAGGGTCAGGCAGTAAAGTGATAGCTAGTTAGTTGGTGAGGTGCAACTCCCCCACCCGCTGAGCCCTAACCACTGAAGCAGCTCCTAGAGCTCTGCTAATGCTGCCCTGGGCATATTTACAATGGTATGGCTTCTCTGGCTATGCAGCTTACTGCTCTAGCATCATGTGCTCAGCAATCCAGGTGTCACCAAAGCAGCAAGCCAGACCTGCTTCCCAAACTAAGGATGAGTGATCCAGCAACAGTCATGCATTCCCATCCTCCAGTGCCCCTGTCACTAATCATAAACAGGCCAGCTGGGTCACAATCAAGACGTCATCCCTCATTGACATGGAGACAGGCTGACTGCTTGTTTATTTTATGCATAATATTGTCAGGAATTGTGGTAGATAATTCTTTTAAGATCAGCATCCCTTCCTGGTCAGCAAAAATAAGCAATCAACTAAACAAATTTACAAATAAATAAAATAGCTTTGTGCATAGACTGACAAATTAAAGACAGGCTATACATAGAGGGAATGGTCAGTAACAACAGTGCAGCCCTTATTTACTACTGATTAAAGCCTTCATAGGAATTTATGCAAAATGGTCATGTTACACAGATAGTGAGATTAAAGGTAAGAAAACATAGAGATGTAAGCAGTGTACTAACTAAGGATTGCTCTTTACAACACAACAGAATAACACAAACAATTATATACTTACTCCATGGTGGAAAAAAATATTCAAGCTGCTATATTGGAGAAGCACCCACATTAATCTGCTCATAACAGAACTGTTGAAGCTGACAAACAGTGTAAGTGCACAGGCTGTATCCCAGCAGTGGAAGGCACAAAGGCCTTGATTTCTTCACTGTTACATGTCAAACTGATAAATAGATTGACAATAATTTGCTGCCATATGAGCAGGGTAATAACGCCAAGCCAGTCCTGTAACCTTCTGAGCTACCTACTAAAGCAGCAACAGGAAATTCTGTGCACTTATAATAGAGGTAGGTGATCGTGACAATATGCACGCTCTTCATGTTGGCATTTCAGACACCACTGGTGACATACCTACACCTCACACCTCATATTGCAAACATTCATCAGCACAATCCTAAAACATGTTAATGGAGTAATGCTTTTCCTTACCATAGCATGTGGCCACATACTGATAATGCATGTGTCTAAGAAGAATGACACTGCACTGCAGGTGTTAACATACCTGGCTCATAATGCTTAGTTCTCCATTTCTGTTCTCACCTGGGAATAATCTCTCTCTGCAAAGTCTGCATGTCTTCCCTGTGTTTGCATGTTTTTTATTTGCCAGAGGTTTTCAGTTCTGCCCCATATCCCAAAGGTATGACAAATAAAAATTGTCAGTCCTTCACAAAGTACCCATAGGGGTGTGTGTGTGTGTGTGTGTGTGTGTGTGTGTGTGTGTGTGTGTGTGTGTGTGTGTGTGTGTGTGTGTGTGTGTGTGTGTTTGTGTGTGAGGGTGCATCCCTTTTATAAATACTTCTATGAACCTTACACCTGCTGAGAGCTTGGATAAAGATCATAGCTACCTGAAGACATTAAGTAGGATAGAGCAGGTATCTGAATATGAATGAATGAATGACCATTATAAATATACACAATATAGCATGCTGTTTAATGCATGGGTAGGGCATAATGGATAATGTAACAAGTGGAGTACCACAAGGTTCCGTCCTGGGACTTCTCCTGTTTGTTATATACTTCTCTGAAGTACAGACTAACACAGAAGGCCTCTGGCTAATGAAGTTCGCAGATGACTGCAAACTAGGAGCCATAGTCAAGTCCCCAAATTATGTGGACATCCTACAGAAGGGCCTCACTGAGACAGATGCCTGGTGTCAGAACCATGGCCTCAAGCTCAATGCCAAAAAGTGCAGTGTCATCCCCTTTGGTAAAAACTCTGTACCCATGAACTACCACATAGGCAGCAATCTACTTAACACCAAATGCGTGATAAGAGACCTTGGGACCTAGGTGGACAGTAGTCTCTCCTTTGATAGTCACATTGCCACAGTAGTCAGGAAGTCATTCTACGTGGCACACCTCATCATAAAAGGGTTCTCATCCAGGAAAAAAGAGGTCATTGTTCCCCTCTACTCGACACTCATTAGACCCATTATAGAGTACAACGTCCCTTTTGGGATGTACCTCACAAGACATCTGCAGCAGCTGGAAAGGCCACAGAAGTACCTCACAAAGAGGATTACTAGCCTCAAACAAATGCCCTACACTGACCGCCTCAAAAAACTCCAGCTTTACTCCGTAACATATTGCCTACTCTGAGGTGATCTCTGCCTAACATATAAAGCTATGTCAAACCCAGAGCTGTTGGACATGCTACACCTAAAGAAATCCCAATCCCTCCGAGCTACATGCTCTAGGGACCTAAACCTTGTCACCACAATAAACAGGACACGCTGGAGGGATATATTCCTGTCCCAGAGACTTCCTATACTCTGGAACAAGCTACCCATCTATGTCAAGCAAAGTTCTTCATTAGCACTCTTCAAGAAAAATCTTGATGAGTGGATGGGAAATAGGAAATACACCCTGGGGATCACTTCTGTGGCTCTCCTCGACAGGGGCACAGGAAAATAACTTTCTTGGGTGGCGTAAGCCATGGAACCTTGATGGCTAGGCATACATAGGCCCTTGGGTCAATAGCCTAGTGCATACCTATGAACCTATGAACCTATGTGGTATATGTGAAATGCCTCTGGCATTGAATAGACAGAAATGGCGACAACTGACAAGACACCCAGACCCCATGGAAAAAATGGTGATGATGACAATGAATGAAGTGAAATACGTCTGCATTGAAGAACAAGTTGCAACATATCTAAGGAGTAAAACTTGATAGATCATCCATTCAGACTTGTTGGGATACTGAATTGTTTTAACATTTTGGAAGAAATTGACTCTCAATAGGACATGGAAATCTATTTAGATTTAACAGGTAGGACACAGAGATGTTAAGACAGGATGAGAAAACAAAATGATTCAGGGGCACTCAAGAATATTTGGCACAAACACAAAATCTAGTAGGTGGTCAAACAGAAAACATTAGATGAAGTGCATGAGAAATAAAACTTAAAAAAACACATACGGGTTAAAACTGAGATGAAGATTCACCACAAGTGCAGGCAACAGTGTCACATGCAAAATTCAAAACATGAAACTGATAAAGGCAAACTCTATTATACAAGTACAAGAAAGAGTTTGCTATTGCCAAAAGTAATTAAAGGCCATGTTGGAGAAAGAAAAAATGAGTGCAGTAAAATATAAGCAAGGTGTAATGTTTACATTTCCAACAGAGAAGGAGCCAGTGGTGAGGGAAATCCAGTAATGGACAGAGAAATCCATTAATGGTGAGAAGATACCAAACACAGCAGTTTATAATAATGAACAAGTCAGCAGGACTGGTAAGGAGAGTATGACCAAAATATGTAAGAAGCATTAAACTGTGCCAAATAAAGAGCAGAAGATACACTAAGATTTCTGAATGAGCATATACTGAAAAAAATGTACCTTTCGTTAATTGTACCCTCATTGTCAAGGTTAAAATGCATGGATTTCTCTTACTACCATGGCATAATGTCTAGCAGGATCTAGAACAAATCACATAATAAGACAGTTTTTTTAACTAAATTTGGGCCTCGGTGTAAAGAATAAATTGGTGCTAGCAGCAGTAATCACTGATATAATGACACATGAGCTTACCTCTCAACATGTTAATGCAAAAAATCTGGACAATGCCTAAAAATGGGGGGCAGAGGCCCAAAAATAGGGACAGATTTTAAATATTGCTCTTATAAAGTTAGAATACTGCTAGAATAACAGGATTTGTGTTAGCATGCATTTTTTTCTGAAGGATATGAAGTCTGAAACTCAAATATATGTCATTATTTGGTCATTATCTAATGACTTCAGTCTTCCATGATTTGCCAGGGAACCACAAATTTTATGAGGAACAGACAAAGTATATGAGGCAAAAATCTGGACAGTGTTGTATAAACTGTACAGTTGAGAGGAATGCACATGAGCCTGTTTGTATGATGTAGACATATTAACCTTATAACAGAGCAGAGTTAACAGGGTTAATTTGGAATGGGGTCCATTGATTAAATTCAATTTAATCTTAATTTCTTCAAGTAGCAGAAAATGTTTTGAATGAAATGATAAAGCTTTGAGGTTGGAGAGGGGTGGGATTCCCTTTACCCTGAGGTTGTGTGATCTTGGAGTTATTATATTTAGATACACAGGAGTATGTGTGGGTTCCCATGGCAGAACAAAAAGCAAAGCAAAACAAAACAAAATATGTTTTGTTGTAAAAGTCAGCATTGACTGTTGTTGACTTTAATATGAATATTTCCAGTGCAAGGTGTGCTCTGAGCAGGGCCTAGAATAGAATGAGTACTAGCTATTTGTATATGCAGTCTATTGCCATAAAGAAACACCCCACCATTTGGTTAATTGTTGGCAGTGCTCTGTCAATCTGCTCATGTTGGCCTAGGACAGCTGTGGTCAACACCCCAGTCTTTTCCTGCTCTATTGCCATAAATTCTCTTCCCTCCTACTGATTCTACACATTAGGCTGCGTGTGGCCTAAGTGCAGCAATTCAAACATATCTGCATCAGAACTTAAAGGCCACCTTTCTGCATGCTGGTAAGCCTTTCCAGATCCTTCCTTTAACTTTTGCCATTCTTCACTGCTGCACCTGTATTTGTCTCATCTGCCTTTGATGTTCTGTGGCCAGGTAAGTTCCCCCACATATGACTGAAACAAGCTCATTGTAAGGACTGGAATGAAGAGTATCCCTGTGGCACTATACTAGTCACCTCTATTATTCCTAACATCAGCTCCCCCACACCATCACCACCACAGCACCATCCTTCATCCATTGAGCCATTCATTCAGACATGGTCCTTTTTCAAACCTATCAAGTTTTCATTTGAGGCACTAATGCAGGACCAAGTCAAAGGCCATGATGAAAGCTAGGCATGTCATGAGCACCAGACCGCTCCAGCCAAGTTCACTTGTAATGCAGCCACAATGCTGACTGGGCCTGATGGACAGCTCCTTCTAATCATGAGTCTATGCTGGCTGCTGTCCAAATATTGCTACCCCATAGAAGGCAAGTAGCCTTTCCCCAGGGTTCTGTCTATGACTTATCTGCCTCTGCTTTTGTGTTCTAGCTTGCTAGATTTTTCTTGTCCCCCCCGCCACATGCTCACACCTTTGTGCAGAGGTATCTACTACATTATGCCTTACTCTAGTCCTCATGCACTCTGCACTAACACTAATGTGCGCTGGCCAGATTAATGAGGACTGTTTCAGGCATTACCTCCAATAGCTCCTCACCTACACTTTTGCCTTCTCCCTGTTCTCTGGTTTTCATGTCCCTTCTAACATACTCAGTTTTTTTGCTTCCTTTGTAAAGACTGAAACAAAGTATTCACTTAGTGCATCTGCTTCTTCCAAATTTTCTGTGATCTTCTTACCGTCTTCCCTTCTGACACCTACCTAAAAAGTTCTTATTCCACTCCATATCTCTCAACTGTCCAGATTTTTGCAGAATGTCCAGATATTTGGCTCATATTTTTGGTCTGTTCCTCATAAAATTTGGGGTTTTCTGGCAAATCACCGGTATGATCTGAGGATTGAAGTCATTAAATTAAAACATGCATTTGAGTTTCAGACTTGAAATCCATCAGAAAATGTATGTTAAAGCAAACCCTGTTACTCTAGCAATTTCATAAGTTTATAAGAGCAGTATTTAAAACATGCCCCTATTTTTGGGGCTTTGTCCCCTCATTTTGTCAGGCTTTGTCCAGACTTCTTGCTCTAAGAGGTTGAGAGGTATCTACTCCCTATTCCTTTCTACAACTCCCTTTAAGCACTCACCTTTACTGCCTTCAGCACATTTGCTGGTTTTCTGCTAACCTCCTTCTACTGGATCATCTCTTCATCCCAAGCCTTCCTCTGAAAAACAAGGTAGTAAAAAACAATCTAGAATTTTTCCCATAAGTCGAAAGCAGTGTAAAAGAGATACAAAACCTGCATTAATCAGTTACTTGTGAAAAAAAAATATGTAATAACTAAATCAGGCATGACACTCAGGTATAGGAATTACAGTCTGTGAAACGTCTAGATAAACACAAGTGGTATTGTTCTATCTGCAAAGTTCAGAGCAATCTGACATGACACGGTCAGATTAAATCAGTTAACAGAAAAAATGTTGGTTTGTGCCATCCTTGACAAAACTGACAGTCTTTGAGATATGAAGCAGAATTTGCAGAACTATAATAAAACCTCAGAATAATACTTTGTCATTGTGGAGAAAAATAACAGTAAAATATGACAGCCGTAACTAAATCATATAGGTGAATAAATGAAAACATCATCACAAATAAACTAAAATGTTTAATGACTTCAGAGTTAATGATTTTACAACATGTAATTCTG
>NC_056750.1:210217629-210235129 GCF_019279795.1 Protopterus annectens | reverse complement strand
CAGTTATGAGTTTCTCCTATGTTTATGTACACTGGTACTAGAATTCTTATTCTCCAATCCTCTGGGATATGCCTTTTCCTTCCTACTGCTATGAAACCCTCTGGAGCCATTTCATCCCTAACTCAAACAAAATCTTGATCATATCTGCCAAGAGCTCATCTGAACTCTACCTGACTTCCTTTTCCTTAGTGTTGTTTCTGCATCTTCTAGGGTGGGCTCCTCATTTTTTCATCATAGGATTATTTTGGGGTGATACAGCTTCTGTGGGGTTTCTTCATTTAGGAGCAGTACTCATTCCATCTGCCTTTGATGTCCTGTGGACTGGTTAGCAAGTTGCTGCTGGCATCCTTTATGAACGGTGTCCGATGAACATCTTTATAGTTTTGCCTTTGCCTTGCACCTGATAGTTTTTTGTGCCTTCTGCCATCTGCTGAGTCACTTTCTAGAAGCCGGTAGAGTGCCTCTGATGCCTTGTTCTTCACTATTGCATCTATTATCTAAACTTCTTTGTCAGACAACCAGTATCCTTTCCTTCCTGGACCATCTGTTTTCAACTCCCAATTTTTCCTGCACTCCTCCATGGGCTTCTCCGTTTTGTCCTCAACTTCTTTTACGTACCTTACTTCTTTACTTGGCTCAGGCATGTTAAGGGTTCCTTAATACACTGTGCATCATCAGTAAATCCACTGAGATGTAAAATCATAAAGTGGCAAAAAGCTTTATTTTTCAGCTACCAAGAATAACTTTATACAGTACAAATCTGAAGAACCTTGGCTGACTTTACATCATACAATCATCAATTTGAACTGTTATATTGCAGAATATTGTCTAACTCTGCACAGATTTCTTGTAATCTCAAGTGCTGCAATTTTCTCTTTGTACAACAGCACTCTGTTTATTACAGAACTTGTAATAAAAGCAAGAACAAAATATGACAGCATAATGTTTATGTTTTGTAACTGTTTCTCCCAGACAAGCAATGTTGCATAATATTTCTTTGCCTCTAGCAACTTGGAGCTGTATATCCTTATCCAAACTTGTAACATACAGCTGCAGTACCCACGTCTCAGAAAACACAAACATGTTTTGGGGTTTAACAAACACATGTTTTCTGGCTTAGCTTGCTTAAGGATAAATGGGTGAAATACAGAAAGAGATTTCGACATTCATCACATCTAGAACATTTCTTCTTGAGTGGATCCATTCTGACAGTTGTATGATTAGTATTTCAATATATATCTAACAGGCCACATACATGTTGTACAGTCCTTACACCTGGTGTTTTACGTTGATGCTATTCTTCTTCGACTCCTGAGATGTTAGACCCCTGAGTAATTCCTTGAACTCATGTTTTCACATCAGTCAACTTTCAGGTCTTCAACCTAGTCCCTGTTGACCTTACAGCCTTCTCTGACCATTGCTTGCAGCTGATTGTGGCTACCACTGGTTTATGCTGGGGGGGGCAACTGCTTCACTTGGGATGGCATTGCAATCACTGATTCTATCCCCAGTGCCCTCTCTTTACTAGGAGAAGTCTACTTTAGCTGCATGTTAGCCACTTTACTATGTGATCTTATGACTGTATCTCTTGCTGAACTATGTGTTGGCCATCATGAAGCCTTTTGCCAGACAGAAGTCTGGAATGGTCTATCCTTCTTTATTTCTACTGCCACACATATGAGCCATGGCTGTTTGTCCAGATATCTGCATTCAGGTGTCCATTATCAACACATGATCATGTTGTCCTGCTTGTAGGTCCTGCCATTGCTGCCCGAATGAATTATTTTCCTCATCATCACAACCCTAATGAGGAACATAGGCTAGGATTATGAAAACTGCCCTATCATTACATTAGAATCTGATTGCTATGTATTTGTCATTAATTCTGATGGCATATCTCACTGTCTTCTGAAGCCTCTCCCTCACCACAATTCTCACACCATTTCTTGCCTGTCCTACTCCTCCTCCTGAGTAGCTGACTCTGTATCCCATTCCAAGTGTCTTCATTGCACTGTCCTTCTATCTTGCCTCCTCCTTGCAATCATATCCTCCTCTTCCAAGTTGACTCTTGTCAGTGAACCTATATTGAGTATAGCAAGCCTTTGTTCATGCTTGGTAGTCTGATTGGTTTATGTCCAGTTTTCACTCAACATAGCTATCCCAGGAAACCCAACCCGGGCAATTGGAGAATGGCTGACCTGTAATTTATTGACCCAAGACTGCTGGCTTTATGGTTGCATATACTAGGCAACAAAGGACACATAGACCCCCCACTCCTATGTTTTGTATATGTTCCTGGCATAGGTCAGAACTTCAACCTGTTTATCATTGACAAATACTTGCACCCATATTCAACAGTCATCAATGTGACCATATTACCTAGCTACAAGTTTTACACCATCAAATGGCTGATATGGTATGCAGTGTATGATCCATGTTCTCCCCCTAGAAGATACTGCTCACCATAGTTTGGTCTATACAGCTCTTCCCATAATAGGCAATGTCTAGAGTCTGTGCTACTACTCACAACTCCATCCTTGGGTGAGTTTGAGGTGGAAACACAAAGTATGTTTTTGGGAAGAACCTCACAGAAACATAGGGAGAACATACAAACTCCAGAGAGATATTGGCTGGAGGTCAGGAACAATCCTTCCACCCTATATATATATATATATATATATATATATATATATATATATATATATATATATATATATATATATATATATATAATAACCACAAAGTGTAGGTAAGCTCAGCTAAGACTTTAAAGTAATCAAGAAGTTATAATTTATTTAGAAATCAATATTTATTTATTAAAAAAATAAAAGAAATTAAATAGGTGAATGCTTGCTGTCTTAATTGAACTTCATCAAATCTAACTCTAGTTTAAATGACATGGAGTATTTACGTAATTTAACATATAGGTCATTGTCAGCTCACTTGAGGAGCTGACTTTTTAAATGTAAGCCTGTTAGAAAAATATGTATTAACATATGTGTGCAATGCTTATTTTAATAAGGGAAGATTAACACGTTTTTATTCTATATGCAGCATTAGTCTTATTTGAGATTGAAAATGTGCTTTTCTGAAATTGTGCTTTCTGACACTGCAAGATGCACTCTGACCTAGTTTGCTAGCACAGCAAAATACATGTTTATGCCTTGGAAATGTACTGGAAAGCAGGTGATTTTCTGCTAGGTCAGGAAATTAAAAGGAGAATAATAATAATTTCTGTAGATCCATTCATTATAGACAATAAGCTCTGTTCATGTTGATGAAAAAGTGCACAAGCTGCAAGATAGTTAGATACTAGGAACAATAGACTGCTCCAGAAATCTATACATGCATTCTGCTTAAATTAGCCATAGTACCTAGACTTGTAACATCACATAGCAAGAAAGTTATAATTGACCATTGGTCATCAAGGCCATCCTGTTTACTAAAAAAATCTTTTTTAAACTTTGAAGAGTCAGCTAGAAATATGAGAAATATCTGTAAAATAACAAATTGTGAACTGGTGATCTGCTATGTCAGTCGTAGGGGGCAATGTCTTGAAAGAAAGGTATAATAACTGTGACACTTCCTGATTTAGTCAGACAAACTCTGTAACTGCATTTTTTGTCTCCTTGCACAAGAATAAAGATACCTGAACTGAACCTTATGCTTTTGGTCTTTTTAAAGTATTTTTCTCTAACATTTTTTTGGTCCTTTCGAGCCGGAAACCCTCATTTAGCCTGGGATCAGATGGGCCAGGTGGCATGAAATTGCACAGGGAAGATACCACATTGGATCTTCTTCATTGAAAGACCTCCAACTGAATTGTCGTGCAAAAGAGGCCAGCCACTTTTCTGATCTACGACTGAAGGCGGGTTCCATTTGAACAGTGAGTGACCAATCACTGAGGCTCAGGTAAGGTGAATCTACTTTTTCTGTTTTAGATCAGGGACTTGATTGTATTTGTTCCATTCTGTGAGAATTTTTTGAATTCAGGGACAGAAATATTGCTATCTTGTCATAGATCAGGGAAACAGGATAAGTAGGCAGGTAGTCTGAAGAGACTGTAAACACTTGGTGGTACCACATTTAAAAACAAAAGGGTTACGTAACATTTAAAAGGTTAGAACAAAATGGGTAATACGTGCACAAAAACGAAAAAACCCAAAGCCCACCGTTAACCGAAGACGCAAAATATATGCAATCACAGTGCGCCGACAACGTTAAATATTATACTAAATGGGTTAATAAATATGAATTTGATGGGAAACTAGAAAGATCCTCACTTATCAAACTTATTAGACAGTTAAAAATCGATTCTAAAGGTCGGGTTAAAAAAACAGCGTAAATTAGGAGTCCCTCAGGCACACAGGTGGATTGAGGAAGCAAACCGAAGAGAACAAAAGAATAAAAATTCAAAAGCAATGTTTCTAGACAAAGAGGATAATAACTTGGTTATAGCATCGGCCCCTCTGCCCACTCCAGTTCCCTTACCAGTTCCCTTACCGGAATATGAAGCAAAAGAACAAACTGACCCACCTCCACGATATCCAGTCGTACCTATAAAACCCCTACCGTTTGTTAGAGATCCTATTGAGACTAGGTCTCAAACACGTAATTTAAAAGGGGATATTGAATTATATCAAATGAATGGAAATTCACGGGCTATGAGTGAAGAAGAGATATGCCCACTCATAGAAGTACCAAATCCTCAGGCAGGACAAGAAGGGCAGAACCCAACTCTCTTAGTATACAGACCTTGGACACCGGAAGATATCTGGAAAGCCACAGAGGGAATTCCCCATCCAAAAGTTAATTTTAGAAAATTCTTAGAAGACTTAAAGGGCATGAGATTAAGTTATCACCTAAACGGAGAGGAAGTAGAAAAAGTGAACAGACAAATAGTAGGTCCAGATTGGTACATGATCAGTGGCAACTGGAATCCCCATGATGCTGCACTTAGGCCCCTCCCACATAGCAGCGCAGAACTAGACAACAGAGTGAAAGGTCTGACAGACCGAATTTCTGAGAAATGGAAGCCTAGGGCAGACTGGACTTGCATTAATCAATGCATCCAACAAGAAAGTGAAACTGTTGATAGATATTTTTCCAGATTATTGGAATGTTTTAACAATCACTGTGGAATGCAAGTACCTGAAGATCAGACACAAGATTCCCCATATGAGCAGCAGTTAACGAATGCATTTTTGAAAGGCAGTATTGCACCCATAAGTAGTTTCATTACTAAACATATGGTAGACCATCGTACAAGCAGATTACAATCACTGCTTGAATATGCTAGACATGCTGAAAGGCATTTTAACAATAAAAAGAAAAAGAAAGCCCAAGTATTTGCTGTGGAAGATGGAGAAGTTTATTTAGTACAGTCTGGACAAAAGGGCAAAAAGAATGCCCAGGGAAACATTCAATCTGATCAGTGATCAGAGGACTTTGAAGGGAGAAAGAAAAGAGGTGAGTGCTTCAAATGCGGGAAAAAAGGACACATGGCAAGGGTTTGCAGGAAAAATAAGAAGGCAGCAGTGGAAGACAAAAACGATGAAGGTGAGGGCTGACTATATGAAAGTCAGGAATCACTAGATAGGAATAATAGAGAAAGGACAAATGACAATGTGATAGAAGGAGCAGAGAATGTGATAATAGAGGAAGTGCAGAAAGCTACTGACAGTGAAGAAAACGAAATATTAGACCTAGCCTTATTGAGTTTAGAACTCTAGTTGGCTGACACAAAACCAGAAGTGACACTCCTGGTAGAAGGGAGGGAAGTCAAATATTTGTGTGATTCAGGGGCATCGCGAACCTTGGTACCCCCCTCCAAGCTACCAGAAAATTCAGAATCACATGACTTTATACTAGTAAAAGCAGCTAATGGACAGCTGTATCGGGAGCCTCTCTCCCATAACATTACAATAACAGATCCTGTTTCAGGATTAACCCAGAAAAGCAAAATTGTTGTTTCTGCAAAATGCCCAGTGAACCTTTTGGGCAGAGATCTTATGCAACTATTAGGCATAGCAGTAGTTCCAGCCATGCAGGGTATGGAAGCACAACGACAGACTAATACTTTTGCAGTGCAAACGGAAGGTTAGACATTTTGCTGGTACAGCCAGGACTTAGTTACGACTGGCCCTGGAGCAGTAACTGAAGAGTTAATTAATGCAGCTATCAGTAAGTTCCCCTCCCTTTGCATTGACATACAACACCTATTGCACTGTACTCTGTATTATTGTAATACACCAGGACCTGACAAAGAATATGAACAAGAATTGTTTAAAAATCATGCAAACAGATTAGTACTGTGTAACTTGTACTGGGACATGAAAGGGAACAGTGTAGTCAGCTGTTCATTACCCCAGGAGTTCTTTTCACTTTACAAATCAAATCTAATACCGCATGTTAGTTTAACTAAAGAGGAAGATTTAAAATGGATAGACCTAGGAGAAAAAGTCACAAAATGGGAAAAACAGACAGAATCAAAAGTGTCAGAACAGGGAATACAAAGACAGAAACTGAACTGGATAACACAAACACATCCAGCTGTACACTTGCAGTTCAGCAAAGACAGCTGAGAAGCACTCTTATTAGAAGAGGAAGATAAAGCTTTGTTAGACATACCAGAAACTCTCTGGTCAACAGGAAAATCAGACGTAGGACTTATTCGGACAGCAGGACCAGTTACTATCACGCCAAAGTCAGTATTTAGACCACAGAAGAGACAGTACCCCCTGAGAAAAGATGCAGAGGCAGGTATTAAACCTATCATAGCAGCTTTGCTTAAGAAGGGAATACTGGTGGAATCTCCCAATTCACCATGTAACACACCCTTATTCCCAGTTAGAAAAGCAAACGGAGAATGGCGTATGGTCCAAGATGTACAAGCTGTAAATGACACAGTTATACCAAGAGCACCTATGGTGCCAGATCCACATACCTTGTTGAATGATTTAAAACCTCAACAGAAGTACTTTTCTGTGGTAGTTATCAGCAATGCGTTTTTTTCAATACCGATACACCCTGACAGCCAGTATTGGTTTGCATTTACATTTCAAGGGAAGTGGTATACATATACACAACTACCACAGGGTTATAGTGAAAGTCCAACAATATTCTCACAAGAGATGGCAAGTAATTTAGCAGGATTTATCCCACCGAGAGATAGCCAAATTTTACTTTATGTTGATGACAACCTGCTGGCCGCCCCTACCCAGCAAGATTGTAAGGAAGATACTGTAGCATTATTAAAATTCCTAGCAGTTGAAGGACACAAAGTAAGCAAAAATAAATTGCAGCTTTGGAGAAAACAAGTGAAATACCTTGGATATGTAATATCCAAAGATGGCAGAACATTAGATGAGGACAGAAAAGTAGCGATCTTACAAGCACCAAAACCCACAACCAAGAAGGAAATGATGTCCTTCCTGGGTACGACTAATTTTTGTCGGAGCTGGATCCCAAACTATGCTTTGGAATCTGCACCTTTAACCGACCTGATTTTTAAGAAGCCCATGGCAGCACAAGATTTAATACAGTGGACACCAGAAGCAGAATTAACTTCCTCAAGCTGAAACAATTGATAGCATCATCATTAGTTTTACGATTTCCAAATTATCACAAACGTTTTTTCCAAACTGTAGATTGCAAGCAAGGTTATATGACATCAGTATTGACTCAACAGCATGGGGACAAACAACGCCCCATTGCTTATTATTCATCACAACTGGACCCAGTGGCGCGGTCTCTACCTCACTGTGTATGAGCAGTAGTTGCAGCTGCAATGGCAGTACAGGCTTTGGCCTCAGTAGTGTTATTCCACCCTCTCACATTGAGAGTGCCTCATGCAGTCACAATCATTTTACTGTAAGAAAAAATAGCATATCTTTCCCCTGCTAGGCATCTTTCTTGTATGACTATATTGCTGAGCCAACCTCACATGACAATTGAATGATGTACTACTTTGAATCCATCTACCTTGCTCCCAACTCCTGTGGATGGCACACCTCATAACTGCCTGCAGGTAATTGAGCAAAAAACACTGCCTAGAAAAGACCTCACGGTTGTTCCCTTGGATGATGCCGAGGTGACATATTACATGGATGGCTCATGCAAAAGGAGTCCTACAAGACAGAACCTGACAGGTTATGCAGTAGTTTCTGATACTGAGATTGTAGAAACAAGACCTCTACCACATAACTTATTTGCACAAGCAGCAGAGTTGATTGCCTTGACATGGGCATGTACCTTAGCAAAGGGTAAAAGCGTAAACATTTTTACAGACAGCCAGTATGCTTTTTCTACTGTACATGTTTTTGCACAACAGTGGAAGAATCAAGGAATGGTGACATCTACTGGCAAACCGATTAACCATGCACAGTTTATTTTAGATTTGTTAGATTCTATTCAGTTGCCTCAGAAAGTAGCTATTTGTAAATGCATAGCTCATACAAAACAGCAAGATAGGATTTCAAAAGGCAATGCGAGAGCTGACACAGCTGCAAAGCAAGAAGCCTCAGAAGCATTTCTTTTGAACGAGGAATTACAACCTTCTGAGATTTTAGACTTAGAAATGTTGAAAACAATGCTGACACTTACTACACAGGCTGAAAAACAAAAATGGAAAAAACGAGGAGCAATTCTCAAGGAAAGGCTGTACATCTCCAAAGAGGGAAAACTGATATTACCGTCCAATTTATTTAGATATGCAGCTTTGTTGAGCCATGGGCAGAGCCATGTCTCAACAGGGGGATGGTACAGTTAGTGAATCGGGTGTTCGCTACGTATGGGTTTTCAAACAACACTAAAAAATTTTGCCTGTCATGTCACACTTGTAATAAACATCATGCACAAGGGGCATTAAAACCCAAGCAAGGGAGTTTCCCTACACCACCATATCAGTTTCATACTATCTGTATGGATTTCATAGAATTGAACAAATGTGAAAACAAAAAGTACTGCCTTGTCATTGTGGATATGTTCTCCAAATGGGTGGAGGCCTTTCCAACTAATAAACCAGATGCAGCCACTGTTGCAAAGACCCTAGTTAAAGAGATTATTCCTAGATTTGGAAAGGATCTACAGTGACAATGGTACACATTTTGTTAACCAAACTATACAACAGCTAAGTCAGTATTTTGGGATTTCTTTAAAACATCACTGTGCATATCACCCTCAATCTGCAGGGTTGGTAGAAAGGCACAATGGAGTTTTAAAGAATAAGCTTAAGAAGCTCATAGCAGAAACACAGAAGAACTGAGTGTACTGTTTGCCCCTGGCACTGTTGAGCATGAGAACTGTTCCAAATGCAAAAGGATTGACACCTTTCGAAAAGATTTTTGGAAGAGCTTATTATATACCTCAGTGGAAACCTCTCATGCCTGCAGACCAGGAAGCAGATTGGACACTTGCAGATTATATGAGGAATATGCTAAATAACAAACATCTTTTACAGTTTAATTCTGTTTCAGATAAAGACCAAACTAACCCCTTCAAAGTAGCAGTAGCCCCAGGCACTTGGGTCTGGGTGAAGACAATCAAAAAGAAGAATTGGACGACACCAAAGTGGGAAGGTCCGTATCAAGTACTGCTGAGCACGTCCACAGCAGTCAAGATTGCGGAATGTTCATCTTGGATTCATTTGACACACTGTAAACTAGTCAAAAACTTTGAACTTGATAAAACCCTTGCAAACACACAGCAGCAGTAAAATGACAAGTCCTAGAGACAGTAGAAATACTGAACGACTCCAGCAGTATATTCAACATGTTGCATAATCATCTTAATAACTGCATTAGTGACAATGTTCTTTTTGCTGTGGCTTTTGCTGTGGCCTTTCTTTTCTTCAGCCACACCAGCTAGACTGAACAAATGTGATTCAACTGTCATAGACTGGCATCCGAACTTTAACACTTACCAAGCAATCAATGCTGAGACTTTTAATATTTCAAATTGTTGGATTTGCACAGCTATACCAACAGCATACGGGGGATTATTGATGGCTGCTGTCCCCCTAGGGGTCAATGAGACCTGGGAAAACTTAATTTTTGAGACTACACCTGTAAAATCTAGAGACAAAATTGCATTATTTCTACCTGTTACACAAACAGGAATTGTATGCTTTTTTAAGAATGACACGATTCAAGTAGGTTGGAGTAAATGTAATGTGACTATCTCTTATAAATGTTATATTAAACCTAAAAATGCTAAAAATACAGAAACAATTTGTGATGCAGATTATGACTCATACTTTGAGTCCCTGCATAAAACTGTCAGTGATATACAACATAATCCTGTTCTTTTAAAACAACTGACTATTATAGATAAGAAAATGTTTCATGCGGGGAAGGTGTATATCAATACTAAGGTAGAAAACTGTTATTTCATATGTGGGAAAAAGGCATACAAATGGTTGCCTGAGAATTGGTCTGGCAGTTGTTTTTTGGGATACCTGGTCCTGGCCATACGACACACTACAGCTTTGCCACATGGGAGAATTCTAAACGTCAGAGATGTCGCAAAGAAACCTGAAAATCCAATCAAGAAACCTGAGAATCTAGTGGGACAGATCGTAGCAGGCTGGAGGAACCATAACTCCGTGAAAGACAAAAGTAAACTAGCACACATGAACTTAAGTGACACTATCATATTCTGGGCTGGCATAGCCCCTGCATATGGTGCAGTTAAATCAATTTGGGAACTAAGAAAGCTATCCAAACTTCTCGAGGTCATGAGCAATGCAACTTTTTCTGCACTTGAATTGATGACTGATGAACTGAATGCAATGAGAACTGTAGTGCTTCAAAACCGCATGGCTCTTGACTTCACCCTAGCGGCGAGAGGTGGTACGTGCGCTTTAATCAAAGACGAGTGCTGTTCGTTCATTCCCGACAATAAGCACGAAATTATTGATCATTTGGAAGTGATCCAACAAGTGTCAGACATGACCAGGCCAGGCCCAAACCCACTGATGGACTTTTTCCAGAATTTGTTTGGGGGGTGGGGTTCTATCCTAATGAACATCCTGATTGCCATTTGTGTGGGATTACTATTGTTAGGAGCATGCATATGCTGTGGAATTCCCTGCATGAAAAAATTAATCAAAGATTTTATAGACGTGTCAGTTTATGAGACTTTATATCAAAGTACTGAAATTGAAGAACTGCTGAAAAAGGAAACACTTTCATAAGTTTAAACTGAATGACTCTCTTAGCTGCAAATCCTCAAAGGAAGAGGTTAGGAGAAGAAACAAGCTGTTTATGCTTTTGAAATAGAATAAAAAGTATTAACAGGGGGGAAATGTTAGAAAAATATGTATTAACATATGTGTGCAATGCTTATTTTAATAAGGGAAGATTAACACATTTTTATTCTATATGCAGCATTAGTCTTATTTGAGATTGAAAATGTGCTTTTCTGAAATTGTGCTTTCTGACACTGCAAGATGCACTCTGACCTAGTTTGCTAGCACAACAAAATACATGTTTATGCCTTGGAAATGTACTGGAAAGCAGGTGATTTTCTGCTAGGTCAGGAAATTAAAAGGAGAATAATAATAATTTCTGTAGATCCATTCATTATAGACAATAAGCTCTGTTCGTGTTGATGAAAAAGTGCACAAGCTGCAAGATGGTTAGATATTACGAACAATAGACTGCTTCAGAAATTTGTACATGCATTGTGCTTAAATTAGCCATAGTACCTAGACTTGTAACATCACATAGCAAGAAAGTTATAATTGACCATTGGTCATCAAGGCCATCCTGTTTACTAAAAAAATCTTTTTTAAACTTTGAAGAGTCAGCTAGAAATATGAGAAATATCTGTAAAATAACAGAATTGTGAACTGGTGATCTGCTATGTCAGTCGTAGTGGGCAATGTCTTGAAAGAAAGGTATAATAACTGTGGCACTTCCTGATTTAGTCAGACAAACTCTGTAACTGCATTTTTTGTCTCCTTGCACAAGAATAAAGATACCTGAACTGAACCTTATGCTTTTGGTCTTTTTAAAGTATTTTTCTCTAACAAAGCCATATACTGTTTGGCCAAACAACAAAAGGATAGGTGTCATTTTTCATTCTTGTTCCCCATAGCTACTCCTATTGATAGATAATAGGTTATCACTCATGTGCTGTATTCCTGTCATATGTGGCTAATACTTAATTGATACAAACACTTTATATAATTCTTGTCACTGGCTATACACATAAATTAGTACATCATCTTATCTGTATTGTGATATATTGATGTTATTTGCCATATTTAAAATGGACAGCTACTAACAAATATGCGTCAGCCAGTCAAATTATAACTCTTAAGTATTACACTATTGTAATCATAATTGTAGCTAGCCAGTACCATGCCTGGAACTATCTAGCTGACCCAGTGACTGGGACCACCTACCCTACATACTTCATGTCAGGTAATGTACCACCCTTTCCATGAAAGAATGAATACAACTATCTAGTGTTACTTCAATTACAACTGTGTGCCATAAGACATGAAAAGGCTCTACAACTGTACCATTCTATGACAGTAAAGTGAACAGGGGGAAATGACATGAGATATGACTTCTATTTCAGTATGGTCCATCTAATGACAAAAGATGTCAATGCAGGTAAGGCATAAAAAGTAGACAGCAACATGTGTGTTGTAAGTCCTAGTTAATGTGTTAAAGACAAATAACTGGGTTATCATGACAGTCATGTGAAAGTGGCCACAGGTGCAGTAACTATTATGCAGCTATGTATATTTCCCACCAGGGGAGTCATTTAGCCTGCAGTAAGTGTCTGTTGGACCAGTACCTGTTGCATAAAGCATTTGCAGATTTGTCTAAAGGAAGTGGAAAGATATGACTGTAACGACTGTCTGATCCTTGACGGTATATTCTAGTTACTTTGTCATAAATATAAACAATATATTAATCTGCCTATAATTGAGATAAGTAGAGATTAATCGATAGATTGTTAATACAGAACTGAAAAACTGGTTTCGACATACAGTTAGGTCTACTGCTAACAGTCATACATAAACAGTGTAGGTGGTCTAAGCTGTGGTGGGCGTCTAATCACAAATGTGGGAATCTTTGTTAAAAGAGGCGTAATCTAAATGTATGAAGCTGGGGCTATAAGAAGTAATGAAGTGATGAAGCTAGTCATGACAAGATGGCACCATTGCTTCAGGGCTCATAACCTTAAAAAGGGCAGGTTCATTGCAAGAACTTAGAGCTAAGAGTCTGCACTGTATGTATGTATGTATGTGTGTATACATATATATATATATATATATATATATATATATATATATATATATATATATATATATATATATTTTTTTTTTTTACAGTCCCTGCCAGAAGTGCAACAGAGTCTCTGCCTTCATAAGAGGTAATTTCAAATCCAGTGTTAAAAGCCATACACCAGTGTTAAAATTTATAGTCACACTGAAGATGTCAACTTTATGGTCAACTACTGCACATCTTCCATGACTGTCAAAGAATACAAGGAGTTCCTAAATAAATATGGGGTATAAACATAATAATAATAATAATAATAATGATAAAAATAATAATAATAATAATAATAATAACATAAAATGAGTTTATTATGAATGCTCATGTGGTAAAGCTCATGGTTCACTTGCTTATTGTCAAGTTTGCCGCTCATACCTCATTGAAACTTGTTGTAAATGGCAGTGCCCTACCTCTTGTTAGCCCAATCCTATTGAATTACATAGTTGTCTCAAAGCCTGATCCTGGTAAACTGCATAGTCCGCCTGAAACTCAACACTAGCAAGCTGCATAGCTGTCTCAGAACCTTAACTCTAATCTTAAAACTTCACCCAGCCCTGATCCCTAAGCTGAACTGTCACTCCCTAACCATAATCCTAAAGCTCCCCAAACCTAAATTCACTTTCTAGTCCTAAATTGCCCTATCAGTCCATAACTCTAAACTCCCCTCTCACTCCCTAAACCTACATTTCCCTTCTGATCACTGCCTAAAAACTCAACAGCAAAACTCCTACCCTGTCCCAGTCCCTCTGCATGACTGCCAGCCTTACCTTACTTGAACTCAAAGATGTGTTTGAGTGGTAGTCTGCAGCTCTACTATCTTTGCACAGCTTCCACACCTTACCTAAACACAAATTCAGGTTTAAGCATGGGTAGCAGTCCATGCAAACTGCTAGACACTCAAATTCCTGGATGCAAAACTGTGGTCTGTCAGCAGCTGGGACTCTGGCAATTGTAGTAGACTCAATAAAACAATACTGGTAGGATACTTGAAACATTAATTTACTGGCTGGTCAATCTACTGGCCAAATAACATAGATGATCAAATATTGAGACAATACCTTACCTCTCTACGGCAATGTAATTGTACCAAGAATGTAGTTCCTATAACTTGAGCCCCTTTTTTCTTGCCTCCCCAACCCTGACTCTTCCCTCTCTTGCTGCATATCTCCTCAATCTTTTTCTCTCTAAGACTCCTCTTCTACACTTATCATCTAAAGTAATACTATACCTTTAGGTGCTCTTATTCCTAGACTGTGTTACTCAATTCCTAATCTTCACTTATAGCTTAACACAGCCTAAACATACAACCTATATATTATTATCTTACATCTAGCATAGACTATACACCAAGCTCTGCCTATCACCAATTGAACCTACTGCTCACTGGTATTGTTTTTGTGCCATGATCTACCTCTCTATGTATGAGTGTAGTATGTTGTTGTTCTGATATCACCATTTCTTAGTCCTGCATTATATATTGCTCCACTGAATTTATACTTGCTGTTCAAAATGTAATGTAATGTTTTATAGTGTATGTATTATGCTTGTATAATGTTTGCCCTATATGATTGTATGTTTGCATTGTGTAAGGGTTATACTCTGTGTGGAGCTTTTCTCCCCTGGCCTCCACTGAAAATGGGCTCACCTTGGCCCATTGGACTATCCCAGTAAACAAATGCAAATAAATAAATTAAGGAATGCTACATTTTATTGAGCATATAGCTTACACCACTTTATAAGGATCCCAAGAAGCAGCAGTAATATTTCAGACAATGTAATCAGTAACATGGGGTCTTTTTATTTCTCCCCAGAAATTTAATTCTTCTACCACAGAAACAGGCCATGACTCTGTTGTGGGCTAAACAAAAATTGGGCCCAAAACAAAATCTAACTCTGTGAATTTAGGGGTATAATTATGATGAAATGAATATTGAATTAGGCAGTTATGATTGAGTTCTATTATTTAAAAGTAGAGACATGAATGAGTCAACAGATGCATTCTGTGACATACTCAATGAATGGAAAGCCAAATCAGTTAAAAAAAAGCAAATATAGTAGGAAATTCTAAAACTATAAGCTCAACAAACATCGGATTGTTGAAGGAAACTGACATCAAGTTTTTATGATTTTATTTAACCAGTGTTGTAATTATGTTGCAAACCTGCCAATGAGGTTGATGATGTAAACCAATTTTGTATGTTCTTACCTGTATGTTAACTTTAGATTATTATTTACAATGCAGTTCCAAGAGGATCAGCTATGTGTATTATGGGTTACAAACAGAAGAAGCTTGCAAGAACTACAATGAAATACAATGCAGTCAGATAACTCAATATCTGTCAATGAGGCTTAAGTATGCCCATTAACATGACTACAATTTAGATATAGGCACCATCAGCAGAGGAAGAAGAAGATGAGGACAAGTAGAACTTAACAGAATGTGCATACAAGATATTCTAATAATCATGGGAGACTGAAGAGTGAAAGCTGAGAATTAAGAAAAAGTCAAGTGACTGAAAAAATATTAGCTCAGGAATACAAACACGTAACTATACACATGGACTTCATCCACTGGATTCTATAGAAATTAAACTGACTATGTTTGTGGGAGTAAACAGTGGAAAAGCTCAACTTAAATAACCCTGAGCTGACTGTGGTACAGATCACCAGGTACTGACATGCAAAATCAGCTTAAAGCTGAAAATAAGAAATCTACTGAGGTACTTAGTTAAGTACGATCTTGAAGATGTACCACTGAAGTTCAAATACTATCTGTATAATTCATTTATTGCATTAGATACAAATAGTAGAGTCCTAAAAGAGTTATGAGAAGATACACATAGTCCACACACCAGTGTCTCACCGCCACTAAGACTTAACAATAAACCCAGCATATTAGTCATAGCAGACTCCATTGTGAGACACACAAATGTGCCTCTCACCAGGCTGGATAAGGAGAAGGTCACGGTTAGTTGTCTGTCTGGTGCCAGAATCCACCATATCGCACACGCACTCAAGTCTCTCAACAACAGGTACTGCTATGACTCTGTCATAGTCCATGTTGGTGCGAATGACTTGATATGTACCTCCCTGGACTGAAGAGAGACATGACTTGAGCTCACTGAATATGTGTCCCAGGCACGTATGTCCTTAGCCTTAAGCAGCATTCTACCGTCACTCAGAATGATGCCTCAGTACAAACAGAAAATGATTGGCTTTAACAATTGGCTTAGTTTCTGGTGTCATTCCAGGAGGATCCAGTACCTGACAGCCTGGGAAGATATTACTGACAGACCACGATGCTTTGCCAGAGATGGCCTGCATCTGTCTCATTTGGACTTCAGGCTTCTGGCAAAGGCTCTCTTGACATAGTGCCTTTTTTAGGAAAAGTGATGAGGTCAAAACTACCAACATAAAAATTTCAAAAAATGCAAATTAAAGGTCATGCTGCTAAAAGCTATGAGTCTAAACATGAAACTGCATTCAGTGCAAGCATTCTTAACCCTGGAAGATGCTGACATTTGCGCAGTCACAGAAACCTGGTTCAAACCTGTGAAGAGCACCCCAGCCTTACTGGGTTACTCATCCTATCATACTTTCAGACTCCAGACTGTGGTTAGCAAAGCCAAAGGAGGTGGAGTTTGAATATATATTAAAGGCATACACACCTCCAGGCTGGTCCATCAGTATGATGCACATGAGACACTCCAGGTGCAGT
Organism: Protopterus annectens; assembly: GCF_019279795.1. NCBI lineage: Eukaryota > Metazoa > Chordata > Ceratodontiformes > Protopteridae > Protopterus > Protopterus annectens. The sequence continues at coordinate 210,218,113 of NC_056750.1, read as the reverse complement.
TAACCATTGACAAGACCCCTATTCAAATCACAGCTAGCTACAGGCCCCCAAATTTGACTCAAGATTCTCATTCTGCCCATCTGAACCTCTTTGAATCCATCAAGATTCATCCCTTTACCCTGATTCTGGGCAACTTTAACTACCCAAACATAGACTGGAAGAACTACTCATGCCAGAATACATATGCCCAGAGATTCCTCAATTTTGTCAATGTAAACACCTTGGAACAGCTAGTCAATACCCACACAAGAGGTGATAATACCTTGGACATGGTACTAACCAACATGAGTAACCACTGCAGCATCCCTACAGTATCATCCTTCCTGATAAGATCTGACTGTAAAGCGGTCATTTTGAAAGTTACTATCTTCCCTGACCTCCCTCTGACTAGGGTCAAACAAAAAACTTCTCCAAAGCTGATTACAACCTCCTGAGGGATGGTATAAACAATTTCACAGCCCCCTCCCTCTCTGTAGGAACTGGC